>NW_023495155.1:0-58335 GCF_904425465.1 Colossoma macropomum | reverse complement strand
CTTAAATCTATTTCTACCTTAAATCCATTGCTATTTTATTGTATGATTAGTGTTAGTATAAAGCCTGGGCTTGTAAGTTAGTTAGTTGCGAAGTATTGCTTCTTGTCCCAAGAGCTACTGAGTGTTCTGTATTCTGTTTTATGATTTTTCTAGTTCGGACTGTTTTTGGTATTCTGACTTTTGCCCTTATTGTCTTTGCCCTTTGGACTCTGGTTGCCTGGTTATGTTTGTGTTTTTGTACCTTTTGCAATTTCTGGATTTGACCTTTGCATGTTCACTGACCACATTTTTGGATTGCGATTCTAACATTAAAGCCTCACTTTCCCTTTTTATCTGCGAGCATCTGAGTTATTCTGTCTCGTTACAGCTCTCTTAAATACACAGCTACCTTAAATCCATTGCCACCTTAAATCCCCAGCTACCCTAAATTGATTGCTATGTTAAATCCCCTGCCACCTTAACTTTACTTCCACCTTAAATTTCATGATACCTTATATCAATTTCTACCTTAAATCTCCTGCTACCTTGAATCCACTGCTTCATAAAAAAATAAACTTAAACCTTACATCAACTGTTACCTTCAATATCCTGCAACTTTATATCTATTGCTACCTTACGTCCAAATTCCACCTTAATTTCCACTTTAAATCTACTGATATGTTAAATCCATTGCTATGTTAAATCCAATTCCTCCTTAAATCCACTGTTACCTTAAATTCAACGCTACTTTAAATCTCCTGCAGCGTAAATCTATTGTTACTTTAAATCTATTGCTACTTTAAATGCCCTGCACCGTAAGTGCATTGCTACCTTAAATTCACTGATACCTTAAATTTACTGCTACCATATACAATCTGATACCTTAAATTTATTGATGCTGTAAGTACATTTCTACCTTAAATTAACTGATATCTAAAATACACTGCTACCTTAAACTTACTAATAACTTAAATACCTTAAATATGTTTGAGTGTCTGTGTGAGAAGCATTGTGACATCACTTATGGAAGTTAGTTTGAGTGAACATTCCACCATTCATTTCCAATGGGAAAAATTTGGTCTTTCAATGATTGTTTTCCGCCCTGCGATGGACTGGCGACCTGTCCAGGGTGTATCCTGCCTTCCGCCCAATGACAGCTGGGATAGGCTCCAGCATGTGCAAATTCCCCTTTTGCCCAGTTTTAAACATGCAGTTCAGTGCTGTTATCCACTACATTATATCAACCAACATAATTCTATTGTCCTGGATAATGTTTCACCTGTTAAACTGATGTGTTTAAATATTTATTTATTTAATACTTATGTGGAGTGAATGGAACATTACACTCACTTATGTTCTGGTTAGTACTAAATAACCTTACTCTCTACTTCTCCCTTGAACACAACTTCTCCCACCTCGCTTTTTAATGGGAGGTATGAAAATTACAGCAAAACTAGGCATTAAGGTGTACTATAGTCACATAATTTACCAGGCAGAGTTAGTGCAAATATCCAGGCTGTGTGATTAAAACTATTTACACAGACACTGCCTTTCTGATTGAATATTATTTAATGATGTTCACAGTAAAACCTTTTGTAGGTTCTGGAAGTTTAACTTACTGTTTCTTGCAGCCGCCATTTTTATCTCTTTATCTCCTCCTACAGATTCACACTAATACAATCCTACAGAGGGAGAGAGAGAGAGAGAGAGAGAGAGAGAGAAAATATTACACTGTAGTTACTGATAACATTATAAAAGCTCTTTCAGTGTCTTATCAGTGTTTGTTTCTAATGCAGAGCACTGCTGACACTAATGTAGGAACATTTTATTCACTTTTCCAGTAACGTCTACAGGCCTTCAGAACACTGTATATTCCTGGTGATATAAAATCAGTATCAGATTCAATTACAGCATATAAAAAGTAACAATCAGAACACAGTCAGAAAACGCCTTGATAAGACACATGGGAAACTTAACAGACATTAATTTCTATATTCTGTATAGTTTTCTGTTACATCCCAACCCTGTTTGCAGATATGAGGATCCAGTGTAACTGGAATGATGAAAAAGATCGGCACACACAGTACGATCTGCTGTCGCTCCTTACAGACTAAATGAGTTTCATGAGTTTTGTGACTGAAATATGAAATAAACACATCATGATGTTGCTGGAGCTCCATGATGTTTAATTATAATGATGAATAACAGAGTTCACACACACACACACATACACACACACACACACACACACTGTAGGTTTTCATTCCAAACAAGCTGAAGCTCCTGATTCTACTTGTTTTTTCAACTGATCTCTTTCAAACAGTTGATCTCGTCTGAGCTTCTGCTTTTCTGGCATGAAACCCTGCAGCCACTCAGGCCCTCTGCAGATAAGACTGGACACTCCACCACTTTGGCTCATTTTTAGTATTTTGTGGTGATTTGATTTGTAGTGTTTCATTAATATTTTCTTCCACAAATAAATAGCGTCTTTATCACATTCACTGCAGTTCTTTTCGTCTGTGTAAGATTGTTCATAACTTTTCAAAAAGGTTTTTTGTTCTTAGGAAATTCAAACCACATTGTTTTCTTTAAGCTTAGGTTGAGACAGTTCCCGGATCTTATTACCCTATAAATGATGAAACACTTGAATTTGGTTGGGCTACTTTACCTCTTCAGGACACTTCTGAATAGATGTGTGAAAGGTGCAATTGTAAGATGTGACCACATCTGAAATGACCACTAAATATCTCAAAATGTTAAATTCTGTAAAATATCTAAACCGTGTTTGGGCTGGGCGGCACGGTGGCGCAGTGGGTAGCGCTGTCGCCTCACAGCAAGAAGGGTCTGGGTTCGATTCCCGGCCGGGTGACCAGGGTCGTTTCTGTGTGGAGTTTGCCTGTTCTCCCCGTGTCTGCGTGGGTTTCCTCCCAAAGACATGTAGTCAGGCCAATTAGGTGTGAGTGTATGTATGCATGTATGACTGTGTGTCTGCCCTGTGATGGACTGGCGACCTGTCCAGTTTTATGCCTTCCACCCAATGACTGGTGGGATAGGCTCCAGCTCCCCTGCGACCCAGAAGGATAAGCGGCTTAGAAAATGTGTTTGTTTGGGCTGATCCAAGGACAAAAGAAGATTAGGATATCAGAGGACTTGACACAACGTGCGAAGGAGGCCAGGAACAAGCTTTGGCCATGAGTGGAACAAAATAGAAAGGATGGAAAACGTACAAGATTTAAGGGACCATTTGCTGTAATTGATGGCAAGAAGGTGACTGTGGGAACTATTTGATTTAAGAGGGCCTGAAATGTCAGTAACAGGGAGCTCTGTGTTTTTGCTCGGAAACTCCTGTGGATGGATCCCAATCAACTATAAAACTTTTTTACCCCTATCATTAGACTGGAAAAAGCTTTCCTTTAAGTTTTGGTGTTATTTGCAATGTCTAAAGGTAGAAGACATTAACAGGGTACAGCTGAAAAGGGACCTTTGACTTTAATGCCATTGATGAGAGTTTTGGTTTTTTGAGACTGTTGTGTAAGATCTGATACAGCCGAGGTTTTGCACTTTACAAAGAATTTCTTACTTTTCTAAACACTTAAGTAGGTGAAGAGTGTTTTTTTTTTTTATTGTTGTTTTGTATGTCAGTTAAACTGTCTTGTTTTTCTCTTGTATGTACAGGGGTTGTGTGATTTAACAAAATGAAAGGCCTTATTTTTATTTTTTAAGGCTCAAAGAAGAAATGTCAAAATATTTTGGAGCAATCAGTTGGGAACTACAGCTGTATGTAGCCATGGAATTAATAACTTTGGGGGAGTTTTACTTTTATTCAATCCAAATTTCCATTCTTGAGTCACATTGTTCCTCAGAAGGTAGATGGCTAAAAGTAGTAGTTCTTTTAAGGGACCTCTTTTAAATTTTGGCAAACATGTATGGCTACAATTAATTCGAACAAAATACTTTTTCAAGAGATTGTTACAAATATATCGGATTTGAAAATTAAATATCCTTCAGTTGCGGTATTGCAGGGGGAGATTTCAATGCAGTTCTTGATTTGTTTATGAATAGGTTTCCTCCAAGACGTAATTTTAGCCGGCCTAATCCAATTATTATTGACTTTTGTGGTATTTTCTTTTTGCTGGACGCTTATAGCGTAGAGTATAATAACAATGATAATTGTTCTTTCACTTGGTTTAAAACAGACTTGTCACAAAAATCTCGTGTTAATTTTTGGCTTGTTTCCGATCGGCTTGCAGCTTTTATTAAGTCATGCGACATCTCTCAGCCCCTCTTCCAGACCATGCTGCCACTGATCATATCTGAAGAGAAAAAGTAAAGTTTGCCCAAAACGAGGCTATTGGAAGCTAAATATTTCTCTTTTACAGCAATCGTCATATCGCTCAGTTATAAGGGATATTATCCATAAAATTCAAACAGGAACTAATGGTTCCGTAATCTCAAAATAGGAACTGATTAAGTATGAATGTTAAATATATATCCCTTAAATTTCAGTGAACAATTTGCTGTAATTAAAGCTGCAAAAATGCTGATATATTGAAAAAAATAAATATGATTTTGTCCCTTCAACAAACAAGTGAAGCAGACAGTAAAAAGCTTCAGTCACTGAAAGAAGAATTAATTTTGAGAACGCTAAAGGAGTTTTTGTCAGATCTAGAGCAAAATGGCACATTAGATTTCTTCAATTTGGAAAAAGAAAGACCGGGACCATAAAAAAAACAAACAAAACACCTCTTCGTATTAATGATAAACTTACATCCAATGAAAACCTTTTTTCCTCTAACTTTTATCACCAACATCTACAATACAATATTGTGGCATGCGCCGCCCCCCGGGCCCCGACGATGACGGCCGCGAGAGCCTGCAAGAAGCAGCGAGCTCTTGTTCCCTCTCTCTCTCTCGCTCTTGTACCTCTCAGCTCTTTTTAAAAGGCGCTCACGCTGCCAGCCAGATCAGCATCAGCTCCTGAGCACCTGAGTCGAGAGGGAACGAGAGCTCGCTGCTCCGCCTCCCCGTCACCGCCCCCAGCTCGCAGATCTGCCACACGGGTAGAACGTGAGGTGTAGTGAAGCGGCCTCGCTGCGGAACAGGGGGCAGGGCCAAGGCGGCGGAGCTCAGGACTGGCTCCTTGCCCTGGTGCCCCTCATGGCCGACACCGTCGTCCTCCTCCTTCCGTCGTCACTCGCGTGACTCGCGTTCCTCGCCAGAGCTCGGCTTTGCGCTCTGCGCTCCGGCCCTCGCGGCCGTCATCGTCGGGGCGCATGCCACAAATATCTACACATCTACAATATACATCTATATAGCTACAATAAGTGAACAAAATAAAAAACATTGTGAGACAGGATTAACACTGCAAGAACTGGATTAGATTATCACAAAGAATACATTGAACAAAAGTCCAGGTCCTGACGGTCTGCCTTTAAAATTTTACAGGACATTTTGGAAGGACATTAGAGAAATTTTGTTGGAGATGTTCAAAGAAAGCATAGAAATACGGGAACTCACTGATTCCATGAAACAAGGCCTGATTACACGACTACCAAAACCAAATAAAAACAAATTGTATATAGAGAACTGGCACCCAATTAAATTACTTAACTCAGATTATAATCTATCTGAGCTTTATGCCAACTGATTAAAAACATGTTTGAAGAAGTCTGGTTTCATGAGAGGTAAAAATGTTTCACACTCGGCTTATTTCAGATTTCTTGTACTACCCTGAATTGGTAAATAAGGAATCAATTATTTTACTTCTGGATTTTTAGCCTTTGATGTGGTGGACCATGAATTTATGAATAAAGCTGTGCATCTCTTTGGTTTGGGTGATGGATTTCTGAAGGTGGTTCAGACCTTTTATTAAAATATCATTAGCAATGTTTCCTTGGCCTCTGCGATTTATCATCAAAAGAGATCTCACCATTTTTATTCCTGCGAGTTGCTGAAATTCTAAACATTGACATAGCTCACCGCTCCAACATCAAAGGTATTAAGATTGCAAAGCACAAATTTATAATTACTCAATTAGCCGATGAGACTGCTCTGTTCTTCACAGACAAAAATCAGGTCATAGTAGTCCTGGATGAGCTAAAGCTATTCTGAAGTGCATCTGGGCTTTCAGTTAATCAACATAAACGTGATACATAATCTGAATGACTTGCATACATGTGGCATAAAGGTTAAACAGACAGTCCAATACTTTGGCATTCCGAAAGGCAAAATACCTTCTGAGAGGTTAACAGGTCATTTCTGTGATAAAATCCAAAAATCTAAAAGTATCTTCAACTGTTGGTGACAGAAAGACCTGACAATTCAGGGGCACATCTTGCTTTCAAAGGCTGAAGGTATTTCAAGGTTAGTGTATCCAGCTGCATCTCTTCATGTTGATAAAAGAACTTGTTTTTTTATTCATATGGAAAAATAAAACTGAATACATTAAAAGGAAGACAATAATTAGAAATTATTCAGAAGAAGGGTTTAATGCCCTGGATTTTAATACTATTAAACAATTATTTAAAATGTGGTGAACACCAAAATGTGGTGTTTTAGAAATGCGGTGGGTTGAAATTCTTACTTTGTCTTTTCAAATGCAGTAAAACTCCTTTAAAACTATCTGTCTTCCATAAGCTCTGAAATGTTGGAAATTGGCCTTTAAACACTGTTTTTCTCCCCACACCTGTATTCTATGGAACAACCAGCATGTTTTATTGAGAAACGAGACCACACTTAGGAAAGAATGGTTTGATAAAGGTATAATTTTTGTTATAAACTTGCTAAAATGTAACAGTGAGAGATAAACGCTCAACTGATGCGACTGGACAGGCTTTACGGTTTTATAATTATTATTATTATTATTATTATTATTATTATTATTATTATTATGATAAAAAGTGTTAATTGATTTAAAAAACTACATTATTTCTACAAAAAAAAACTACAGTCTTAAAATAATATATGTGGAAAACAAACTGCAAATGAAGTCAATTTGAAAGATTTGTTTTTATTTTTGTTTTTACATCTTTTATGATTTATTTATTTGTTAGTATCTGATCTAATTATTACATGAAGTATTAATATATTTAAATTATTTTCAGACCAAATTGGGTACAAACCATTTTAAAAAATCATTTTTCATATTGAAAATATAAAATTGATAAATGTTACAACATTTTTCTTCTAAATATGTGTAATGTAAAAAGAAAAACCTCACATTTTTATTAAAATACAAGATGAAAAAAGGTTAAAACATTTTTCTACTAAAAATACAAAATGAAAACATTAGATAAATTAGTTGTATTAATAAAGGAATGTCTGTGTTTGTTTACTTAATAACAGCGATTAAAAACTGTTTGTGTCACAAATGTGCTGCATACAAACACACAGACTGGCTGATGATCAAACAGATTGTCCATCCTCAGAATGGTCAGGGTTTTACTAACTGTTAGAGCTGCTTTTTCAGGTGCAGCATCTTGAGGCTTCTTCAGATTTCAGGTTGTGGAGAAACAGAATCTAAATGTCTGACGGTTCTTTGCTCAGATACTCAGACAGCAGGTTGTGTTCGCTCCAAACTTCCTGCTCAGCGTGTAAATTCTCCACAACATGTTCCTCACAAAACCATCCTGCGGTTCTTTAAAGTCAGAACCTCTCTGATCTGGACTTCCCAAATGGTGAGGAGGCATTTCTGCTTTAACAGGTTGTCCAGAATCCAGGTCAGTTCCCCCTCCACACGTGTGTTTCCTTTGTGATGGATGATTGGTTTCGCACTCTGGACACTCTTTATCACCCTATTCTCTCACAGACAGCAGAACTGGGTTTAAATGAACTTTGTAGTTTTAGTCATGGCTGAAGACAAAGGTGTTCTGTCCTCATCCTCAAGGCCTCATTCAGTCAAGTTAAATGAATCTTCAGTCTTTTCAAACTATTTGGAAAAACCACTGGAAATACGGAATTCCATGCTTGTGCAGATTATCCTGTATGAATGCATGGTAGCACAATTTACTAAAAGAGTTCCTGACTGACCGTCTGGAGAATCCATAATGTTCACAAACGCTTTGCAGGAACATTCAGTAAAGTTACTGTGTAATATCTGTGTGTATGTGGTGTGTTGAGGTCTCCAACTGAACATTCTAAAATCTAAACAGTACTAAAGACAGTTTTTACAGCAGAAACCTGAGTCTCATCCTTGCCTGCAGGAAATTCTGGGCATTTAAACATCAGCGATTATATTTCTGCATCAGTGATTATAGTGAGCTTGTGGTTATTTTTGAGCTTTCCATTTCCATTTTTGAGCCTAAACAAATTCTGATGAGCCTTTAATGAAAATGTATTTTAGGTCTGTTCAGTTAGCTGTTGAACTGGTTGCACAGGCTGTTAATGAGAGATGGTACAATGTGGCGCATCCTCTTATGAAAGCAGTGCATTTTTCAGCCCAGTGAATTGACCAAGCACAGGCTGTCTAAGGTCTTGGGGTTGTTTCTTAACTCATCTCTCTTTGAAGCCTTTTTGCAGGCATCCTTCTGGGAACCTTGTTCGGAAATATTCCATAAAGTACCAGAAGATTTAAAATGGAAATCTGGCTGCATCTGCCACAAAACTAAATCTGGGTAGTGACTCGATCTTCCAGCAGGAAAATAATCCAGAACATACATACAAATCCACACACAAAAGGTTCAGCAAGAATCAGCTTTTACCACAGACCAAAGCCCCACTGAAAACCTGTAACGTGAGCTAACAAGGGGAGTTACAACACCTAGAACTAGGACCCTGAGGGATGGTTTCAGAGTGCTTGCTCTGCATTCTCCAATCTTATTAAGCAGTACAGGAGAACAGTACCAGTGCTTGGGTGCCAAAAATTTCTTTAAAATAAAATGTTTTTTATTTGAATAAAATTCTTGTATCTCATCTGTCTCTTTTTGATAACAATGAAGTCTCTCTGATACAACAAGGTAAAAAGCCATTATACACTAAAAGTAAAAAAATACACGACAAAGTAAAATAGTAATAATGAAACTGTGGAAGTGTCACTGTAGAGGTCATCTTTATGTCCTCCTATGGGCTCAAGTACTAAAATCTCCTTATACAGATGCAGACATTTCATATGAGTAACTATATCAATTCTACAGTTAAGTTTGTGTTTAGTTTTCTACACAGGATCAATGTTTACAGTAAGCTTTAGCATGATGCTAACTGTTCTTACCTTTGCTGTTTTCATAGTCATATTGCTGCTGGAGGTGAAATATGTCCATGTTATAGATTTCAGAGTGAAATGCTTGTCTAGTTTGACTTTAATGTTCTTTACAGTTGCTGTGTTTGATCGTCTAACCTGCCCGAATGGTTTAAGAGTTTCCAAAACAACTTCATCAAACCCTCCCAAAATAGTCCACATTCCTATGTTATACAGACAACAAAAAACAGAATCTCATTCACTCCAGTGGGAAATTAAATTAAATTTCAGCGCTTGTTTTCCCTTTTAGAGTTTAGAGTGAGTTTGTGGTTCTTTTTTGTGATTTGAAGACTGTCTGTGACTATTATGAGCATAAACAAACATTTTCTTGGAGCTGTTTTCATGAAGAAGCAGTTGTGCTGAAGGAGTGTTCAGCTGTGGGGATTTCTTGTACAGGCTGCTCGGTTCAAGAAGCAGGAGGGAGGTGAAGTGGATGGCGTGACTCGACACGCCACTCATGCAGACAGGAACTGCAACATTTTTTCATCACATTGATTTGAACAGGCATGCTTTTATGACCTTGGGTTACTTTTGTTTCTACTGATCATTTCTCTCCCCTCACAGCCTTCTTTCAACCTTTCTTTTTTACTTTTTCTTCTTTCTATGTCATTCACCTGCTTTATCTTACATTCCTCTTTTTGGGGGGTAAAACTGTTGATGACAATTTTTTTTCATAGTTTTTAATAATTTTTCAAACCCTTATTGCCTTTCTTTCTGTCTGTGTTTTAAACTATGTAAATGTTTCATGCTGCAGCCTATATGAATCTGCAAAGGCTTTGCTGTAAATGTTTTACACTGTCATGCTTTTTGCATGAGCTTTAAATGTATTATTTTTCTGCAGTGAACTTCATTCTAGTAATATAAAATCTTGAGTCTTGATTTCAACAAACTCAATTTCAAACAGTCGGGACAGTTAAATACAAACAGAAATAGAAAGCAATAGTTTTTAAACTTTCCTTTTTTTTTTAACAAATTTAATTGAAAACAGCACAAAGAAGAGTTACGTTACCTTTTAAGAGAGTTTTAATATTTATTTATACATAAACTTTATTTATTTGTATAAATTGTAAATCTGTAAAAATGTAAATTCCATATTTGATGCCTGCATTCCAAAAAAAGTTTGCTACAAGGGCAAGGTACAATTTGAAGCTTGTGGAAAGACCAACACCATCTGTTTTGGAACTTTCCACAGGTGAACTAGTGAAAAGTAAACAGGTGATCCTATCATTACTGAGGATATACAGGATATGCAAATTAGCAAGCTATTATGTAGCGCTCAGAGCCATTACACTATACTGTAATGTATAAGAGTGAAGAAATTTGATATCTTTATGAATCTGCACAATTTTTGATCAGAAATGTACTTAGTACCTGCATAATTTTGTACTTTTTTGCTTATAGAGATCTTGAAAAAAGTTGCACCTCAGATACCTTTCCAGAGTTGTTAGTGTGGAGTGTCTGTGAGCTGAAAGTGCAAGAATTTTAATGGTGATTCATTCTTTTGGTCACTATGAGTAAAAATAAACAATAAGAAAAGGCGGCCATGTTTTTATTGATTCTCTGTCCTCTTGGATCCATGCTGAGTGCTAAAACTCTGATACACAACAAGACAACCTTTATTTTAATTACAAATTAGTATGCATATTCAATAACAGATATTTTAATTCTCAAAATCGATGTAAACTGGAAAAGCTAGATATTATTAATTTTATAATAATATTTGTCATACTAATTGTTATTTATCTGGTAAACTGTGTTTTAGGGCCTGTTTGTGTGATTTTGAGGGAAAGAGGGAAAGTGCACTCAGTGTAATGAATTGGGACACTGCATTTGTTGCCTTTTTCTCATCTATTTCGCCTCAGTTTTAAAAGAGTGACTGTATTTTGAGTAATTTTTACATAGCTGTACATTTCTGATTATCAGAGTCAATCAGAGGTCTGTTTGAGACATGAAGGAAAGTTTCAGTTTAAATGGAGATTTAAACAGACATAAATGCAGTTCATTCAGTTTCCTCATATGAGAACAGATTTCTGCCTGTTATTGTTATTCAGCTTA
This sequence comes from Colossoma macropomum, assembly GCF_904425465.1. Lineage (NCBI taxonomy): Eukaryota > Metazoa > Chordata > Actinopteri > Characiformes > Serrasalmidae > Colossoma > Colossoma macropomum. Next base: position 47,069 of record NW_023495155.1, on the reverse strand, counting down.
GAAAGTCAATAAATGGCCTCGTTCAGATGGACTGAGTTGAGAAAGAGCAGCCAGATATTTACAGATATTCCCACATTGAACTCTGTAATTAAAGTCTAAATGGATTATTTCCTTTAGTTCTATGAAGTTCATCACCAAATGTTTTCTATTCACTTAAAGCAGAAGAGAAAGAAGTGCTAACCTGCCCTGCTTCACTCACATGAGTTTAGAAGAGTGACTGGTGCTGAACTTAGTTCAGTTAATAAACAGTAAGTTATTATTTTAACTGAGCTGTGATTTGGTTACTGGATGCTAAGTGAATTAAAATCCAATATCAGACTAATGTTTGTGAAATCTCAGTTCTCTCTTCTGTCCATGCCACTGCTTTAAAGCTTAACCAGATGTGTACTCTTCTTGTAACAACATTTTCTCCATCTACCACCAGCATTTCTCAGGTATGGAAGCGGCTTTCTTTACCTTTCTTTCTGAAGCATGCTGCTGGTTTGTTTTTGTCAACTTTTTCTACAAGTGTAATTCCATGTAGTAGTCAATGTAGTAGTCCAGAATAAATGTCTGTCTTTGATTGACTTTAATAAAACATCACCACAGGTATGCCTTTGTTTTCCTCTCTCATGATTGGTTATTGACTCACTGTAATAACCATTGAGAACCAACAGTTTTGTTACTTTTTAAAATGTTTTATCCTGGGGCGTGCATGTCTATATCATACATGAAAACTTGTCGACGTTTTAAACTGTAAATAGCCGGGCAGTGGGAGTACATCAGGAAAACTTCTATCTGTAGCACAGATCTTTCATATCATTTAAAACAAACATATTGCATTGTTCATGAAGCTGAGGTTTGCTTTTATGCATATTTCTGTGACACCTCAAATTGTACAATGAAAACACTGAGATTTGGCCTCCTGCTTCATTCAGAATTGGTAGGTAACATTTTTTCAGTGAAATGTGAACCAGAGTCTGCCCACTTTTAAGGATGGAGATGACATTGTGAGAGGACTTCTGTCTTTTTTAAACTGGAAAGTACTCTAAGGTGGGGAGGTGCCCATAACGATTGTGCCCATGTTTTGTTTCTAGGTAATAAAACTTTTTTGCTTGACTAAACCACTTTTTTTTGTGTGTGTGTGTGTGTGTCTGTGTGTGTGTGTGTGTGTGTGTGTGTGTGTTTTTCTTTTCTGTAGTTTAATCTAATGTGCACCAGGGTTGATCATTTTCATTTTAAATCACTAAGATTCTGACTGGTGAGGCCTTTGAACTCAACTACAGGAGATTCTCTTTTCTCAACTACCTTTTTCACTTCTCTAGAGTTTTCATGACTAATAGATCTGCTTCCTTGGTGGATCCCCATCTTATACACCTGATGTTTAAAATATTAATTTTAGTGAAGTCCTGTTTCTACTTCTAAAGTAGAAGTTTTGTTTGGAGTTTTTGTTACTAATTTTGCTTTCTTTTTCTTCATTTTTGATGCAGCCATGAAGAATCCACCTTTACAAGCTGAAAATGACAAAGAAACTGCAGTCTGTCTGTTTCTCTGCATACCTTTTATCTGCGTTCATCCTGTTCCTCCGTGGTCAGAACCCCCACAGGGTTTTTAAACACTGGACACTAGACACTGATACTGTACCTTGTTGGTCCATCTTGTAGAGAGTAAAGTTAAAGATAATAGCTCATCTGCACAGTTGCAGTTTGTGTTGGTCACTCTTTAGTCCTTCATCAGTGATCACAGGATGCTGCCCACAGGACGGTGTTGCCTTTTTTTTTGGTATTCTTACTGCAGCAGTGACGATGAGGTGTTTAAAGCATTGCTGTATTTGATTCTCTAGTACCACGCAAACTACCATGCCAGTGTTACTGCTTAGAATGAAATAATAATACCTGCTCTGTGGTGGTCCTAGTTGGGGTCCTGATCATCGATGAACAAGGTGCAACTGCAGCAACTACAAAATACACTTAAACATTAAATTGACCTGTTTAAGTGGAAAATGGCATAAATACAAGGTAGCTGTACATAATTGAGTGTGTATATATATGTAGCAGATATTTGATTGCTCAGCCGTTCACCTGTGTTGTACTACCTCTTCTACTTCTTTACACATTCACAGTTTTACTGTAGAGCTGGACACCAAATGTGTTCTTTAAGTTTAATGACACAACTAAATATTCCTCAGTACTGATTTCCAATTAATATATTTTGGTAACTTCAGAAAGCTTTGTTTAGAGAGTGTAACAGTTACACAACCTAAATTTTCTTATATTTTTAAACAAGGAAATAAAAGTTAGTACCACAGATGTTCTCATGACAGCTCAACTAAATGTTTCTTTAGCGTGTACGAAAAAGTGTCAGTCAGTGTAACAAAAACTGTAAACAAGAAAAATTTCATGGTAATTCAGTACCAAGTTTTTTTTGTTTTTTTTTTTTTCATGCAAGTTAAAAAAAAATGTTTTTACAGTGTTTCTGTATAATAATCATCTGTTTTCTTTCCATAACAGTTAATAGTCCTTTCACTTCCTGTTTAATCATCATCACTTTATTATTACTGAGATATTTTACTGAGATATTTTGAAAGAGAAAGAAAGAAAAAACTGTCACTGTAATGAAAAATAAAACTGAACTTCTTTACTGAATTTGTAGCAGAAACTACATGACATTGTTATCACTGTTATTAATATTGTTTGTTTTTGTTTTAATATTGTCATATAAATCATTAGATATCATGTCAGTTTGGAAACTGTGGACATATTTTATTAACCTACTTTTTCGTTGGTCACACTTACAGTTATCTGATCAAATCTGCCCCCCTGTCTGTTTCTGATAAATAATATCTTTGGCGGATTTGGAAAAGTTGATGTTCTGGAAATCCTCGAACTAATCTGGCAACCAAGACTGGAATGAAGATTTAAGTAAAAGTAGTCGCTGCTTCTTCCGCTCTGGATGCTGAAGTGGAGAGTCGTGTGTGAGATTAGTGGAGAGTTTAAACTCGGTCTTATTATTATGGATCTGCTGTTATAGACAAAAACCTGATATGAACTGATTTAAAATGTGGACATATTTCACCACCAGCAGAGATATGACTGTATGAAGAACAGAGAAGGTAAGAGCAGTTAGCATCATGCTAATCAGGATAAAGACCACTGTGACCATTGAACCTGAGTGGAAAATAAGTATAAATTTCTCTCTCTCTCTCTCTCTCTCTCTCTCTCTCTCTCTCTCTCTGTAGGATTGTATTAGTCTGAATCTGTAGGAGGAGATAAAGAGATAAAAATGGCGGCTGCAAGAAACAGTAAGTTAAACTTCCAGAACCTACAAAAGGTTTTACTGTGAACATCATTAAATAATATTCAATCAGAGAGTTTATTTTTATTGTGGAGACACACGAGACACTACTATTAATAGTGTGTGTGTGTGTGTGTGTGTGTGTGTGTGTGTGTGTGTGTGTGTGTGTGTGTGTTTGTGTTTCTACACAGATGAGTTTAAACTTATTGGCCCCCGTGGTGATGAAAAGCATCAGTCTCCCTCTGCGGTCACTCTCTCCTGTCACCTGTCTCCTGAAATCAGTGCTGTTGCCATGGAGATCAGGTGGTTTAAGGGGACGGACTGTGTTTGTCTCTATAAGAACAGGCAGGTGACAGAGGGGAGGGGCTACGAGGGCAGAGTGAGTCTGTTCACTCAGGAGCTGCAGAGAGGAAACGTCTCCTTACAGATCAGAGACTGTAGAGAGTCAGATGAAGGAACTTACCTGTGTCAGGTCACCAATGGAGACACAACAGAGGAGTGTACAGTACAAGCGTGGGGCAGTAAGTATTCCAGAAGTTCACTCTATATAAACTCATCATCATCATCATCATCAGCGTCTCAGAATGAAAGATGAACAGACAGAAATGAGAAACACAGATGTTCAGAATGGTGTTGTGTTCAGATAAAGGAGGTAAAACATACAGAGGATAAATGATGTTAATGTGGAGTGAAGGACAGATGGAGCATTTCAGTAGAAAAAACAGTGACTCTGTTTCTCACTCTGACTCTAAACCTCCACATCATGACTGCACAGTGGAAAACTTACAACTGCAGCTAAACAAATATCAGCTAAAATGTGATATTTAATACGTGACGTCACTACAGGCAGCTGACTGACTCACAAAAAATCCTTTTCTTAACTAATTAAAGCTGCAGATCCACAAACTATAGACACAAAAAGGGGCGTGTTCAGAGTTGAGCTGCGCGTAGTGAGGAGATAAAACCGAAACTGCGCATCTTTATTCACACTTCAGTCGTATCTGTGGACTTTCACCAATAAAGAGGCGAGTCTCAGTTCTCCGATTCAGTCCCTGAATTTCAGCTCATTTCTCTACAGCGATGTCCACTCCCGCCAGGAGCTTTTTTAAGTCCAGCGCCCCCGTCTGACCATTTGATGAAACCACAATATTTCAAACTGAAATTCAAGTCTTTGAGTATAAAATACAAACAAACTAATCAAGACCAAATTTAATAGAAATATCATAGAAATTAATGCAAACATCTATCAAAACAGTAAAATAAAATAAAACATAGATAGAAGATTAAATCTGATCTTAATCTTCTAAAGAGTTTAAGGTGAAGAATGTGAGTGAATGTGATCTCCAGCCTGTAGATCTGGTGATGATGGTGAAGATTCTCTACATCCGTAAAATCACAGCAATACTACAGTTTTACAGATGAGTTATTTCAAGCCAGCTCACCTTCAGCCTGACAGGACACATCATGGATTTCCATCAACAAACATTCAAGAAAAACCTTCATTTATTTAATGAACTCAAGCAGAGTTTTAGTTTAAACTCTAAATCAGTTTAGTTCAGTTCTAAATCATCTTAAATATTGAGTTCTTCTTACAGAATCACTGAACTGAGCTGAAATATGAACTACATACACTGTAAAAGTCAAACAGGCTGTTTTTGAGGTTTGAATTATAAGAATTGTTTTGTTTGTCTGAAGGAGCTTTAAGAGTAACGTGGATCAAAATGACTTTACAACTAAAAATCCATTTCTAGATCTTTTAGAGTCTTTATTTTCTCTAAAGGGATGAATCTTTTGTCCTCCAACTTAATACATAATATATATATATATATATATATATATATATATATATATATATATATATATATATAGTTTAAATAATATAATGTAATTATTTTGCATTACATTACTCTGGCTTTTTCAGAGCTACAGGTAAAACTCTAATAAAGAAGATCTGTGTGAGGAACTTATGGGTCTGTTAATCGTTCTAGTCGTTTTAACTGCTGCAGGAATAAAAACAATTCCTTCTCATGTTTGTTCATCAGTAATGAAGCAAAACACATTATTAATTACTGATAATTACTATATTAGTTCATGAGTTGTTGATGTATAATTACTAGTTTACTAAGGAACCTTATTGTAAAGTGTTACCAATCATTTCTATAAGGCTTGAGTTTCTGCTGTAGGTTTACACTTTAACTGTTTAGCTGAACGTCTTCATGGAGTTGTACTGAAAGCATTGAGTGACAGTTCAGTAGTGAAGGATGAAGAACTACAGTACAGATGAGAAAAGGAGATTCTGATAAGGAGATAAAGAGTTAAAAAGACTGAAATATTATAACTGTAAAAGTGTTTCTCATGGAGATTTGACTAACTTTGATTTGACTAACTTTGTGTTTTGTTCGTTTTAATTATTATTATTCCACAGTATGGGGGGTAAGTAAATAACTCTGTTTACTTCTTTCTCTGCTGGTAGTGACTGATTTTTATACTCTTATAACATGAACTACATTCAATACAGACATTAAGCAGCTACATAATATTGAGTTTCAGGTAAATTTCACATGATGAACAAAGTCTCTGATCTCAGAATCAAAGCTTTTGACTTCATCTCCCTCCTTCCTTCCCACAATGCTCCTGTGCATAATCCAACTGCAGAAATGTAGAGACAGTGAAGTTCACTGTCATTAGAGTGTCTCTCATTACTGTAGTTTTCCTCTCCCCCATTACTGAAAATAGCCCAGAACACACACAGCAAGAGCTTCTGACACACACTCACACACACTATCTGCCTGTTTGATGAGTCTCTATTTCAGTGACTCACAACAAGCAGCAAATAATGAAGAGTCAGCAGCTCTGCAAGACTTGATTACTGAGATCCTCTCATCTCCTTCACTTCCATTCACTTCATTTAAGAATGATCAGCTTCTCTTATTCAGTCTGCAGAGTCTCTCAGCAGAGACTTTGTAGGTCATTTTTTTCACATATTCATCATGGCTTTAATTATGAAATTTTCAGGCTGTTTAATTCACTTCTACAGTCTGTAATAAGACAGATAAGAGAGGAGTGAATGAAGAGGGAGGAGTGTAAGACTGACTGAAATAGAGAAGACTCATTTTTGATTATACATTGGTTCTGTTTAAATGAACTACATCACATCTGTTACATTACTTTTAGACTTTCTCCTCACAGTTCAGTCCAGTAGTGAACAAACACAGCAAACATCTGACTGTTGGAGCAGATTTTCCTCCGTTAGTCGTGTTTCCATAGCTTTGAAAAAAAAAAATCTGATACAAACAGTATCTTAAGTATTTGATTCAAATAAACAGAGATGGACTTCATAGCATTTTCTTTGTCAAATCACAGAGACAACCCTCTGCTATTTTCTGCTCAAGTGTTTAAAACATTAAATTGGCCTTTGTTTTACAAAAGTTTATGTATTTATATTATATGAGACTCAAATATAAGCCAGTCTGAGTTCATCTCATTAGGAAATAACAGAATCTCAGGTGTAATAATGAACAGAAGGCTGTAATGTGAGTGAGAAGTTCTGAAAGCTCTAGAGAGAAGCAGTTGGGCTGCTAGCAGAGAAGGTGGAAGATGTAATATTGGAAGCAGCTGAACCAGAATATTAATCTCCTTAAACAGTTATTTTAATAATTAATAGAGTCACATTCAAATACATGTCATCAATGAATTATTGCACAATACTATGGGAAAATAAGGGGAGAGAGAGACAGAGAGAGAGAGACCAAAATTACTGTTGCAAATGTAATACTAAATTAGAAATTTATAGTCCTAAAATGTAACACTGTCAGTCTGTATCAGATCCTCATAAAGAAAAGAAAACCCCCAAAACAACAGTGCAGCATCATCCACATTCTATCTAATATTTCACTTAAGATTCAATGCATGAAATCTTCACAATGTATTATTCACTCCTCAGCAACTTTTGAAAGAAGCAGTGAGAGGTCAGTATATATTCAGTGTGTAGTGCTTTTATTGTGATGTGCTGATTGTTGATGAAGAATGTTTGTGTTGTAAAGACTGAATGTATTGATCTGTACTGTGTGTTCAGAGTGTTGAGCTGAACATCATCAGCAGAGAGAGTTACTAACACACACTTCAGCTCTGTATGTATCACTATAGTGTAGAGCTCACAGCAGCCTGAGATGACTGAACACCATTAATAACACTGTTACCTCATTCACACACAGTCTCACACACACACACACACACACACACACACACACACACACACACACACACACACACATCTGATCTACACACTGATATTGACAGATTACAAAGTGATGCTCACAGTTTTTCATTATCATTAATATAATCAGAAATTTGTATTAGAATCATTTCCTTACATGAACTTTAACCCATTTAATCCCATCAGTCACAATAGTGACCATAAAAATATTTTCAATTTTAATGCTCTAAAATTGTTACCGAATGATGTATTGTTGCATTTTCAGCAAATATTGAAATAATAAAGGGTCTTAATGAAATATGGGCAGTGTTAGATGTTTAGTGCGGATTGTTACAATACCAGAGCTGTTTACTTCCTGGTTGCATCATGAGAAGAGGATGGCTGCAACAAAGCTCTCAAACAAAAGGTTAGTAAAGTATGTTAACATATTTTTGGTACACATCAGCTTTAAAGTGTCTAGTATTGATATCTGTATTTGCAATTACTCAACTTTGTTCAGTGTGCTCATAGAATGAGTAAACATGTTGACAGCAACATTAGTGACTGACAGGATAATACAGTGTATCTGGGTATACACATACTTATATACATACACGTTTTTGGTGTATCTAACTTTTCACTCTGTTCTTTCCTTTAGTTTTCCTTTTGAGTCAAGTTTTGGATATGTTGGATCTAGGTGACCACCCAGACAAGGCACGCAACATTGCAGTTATCTCTCAAAATGAGAAAGATGCTGTCCTCAGTGATTGTGATAGTGATGGGTCAGATATGGAGCATGAGGGGGAGACAGATCATGACAGGAACAATATTATCAGTGATGATGTCCTTGACAGCGATGTACACAATGAAAGCATTTCAGACGCAATAAGAAGAAATCACTTTGATGAAATAATGGCCTCAGTTCATATGATTGACAACACAAAGATCACTGATGACCCATTTTTTAAGGTTAGGCCCATCTTCTCTGAGCTCAATCAGTCATACAAAATCATGCCATTTCAGGAATGGCTGTCAGTGGATGAGAGCATGATCCCATACTATGGCCGACATGGATGTAAGCAGTTCATAAGAGGTAAACCAATCTGTTTTGGTTACATGCTGTGAAGCCTTGCCTCATCCAGTGGTTATATGTATCACATGGAGCCAAATGGTGGATCCTACACTCTCCTCCCTGAGACTGGGTTGGGTCAGGGACCCAGTGTTTTTCTTGGTCTGGCAGAACAAGCTCAGGTGCCTCAAGGTTGCAAGTTCTGTCATGACAACCTCTTCACTTCACTTGCACTCCTCGATGAAATGACAAAAAGAGAATATGGAAGCCCTGGAATGGTAAGGCAAAATCATCTGTTTGATGCACCTTTCAAGCCACAGAAGTTACCCCCGGGCCCTTTTGAGGTTCTGACCCAAGGAGACAAGTTGCTGGTCTGTTGGAAAGACAATAACATTGTCACAGTGGCAACAAACATGGAGGAGAAATACAGTGAGATGTCTGTCAAGAGATGGAATAAGGAGCGACGTGCCATTGACAAAGTCCCACAACCAAAATGCATCAACCTTTACAATGAGCATATGGGTGGTGTTGACCTTCATGACTTACAGGTTTCAAGATACCGTACCTCGATCAGGTCTAAGAAGTTGTGGTGGCCCATCTTTGTATGGTTTCTCAACAGTGCACTTTTAAACAGCCATATCTTTTACAGAGATGTTATGGGAGGAACCATCGACCTGCTTACCTTCTCATGGATAGTGGCACTCTTATGCAAAAGTTTGGCACAAAACCACTGAGCAATGGAAGGAGTCTACTGGCTGCTACTGTTGAAGATCAGACAAGATATGACAAAGCTTCTCACTGGCAAATCAACACCATGCACCTGTTCCAGAGATGTCGTCATTGTGGCAAACACACTACCTATGCATGTGAGAAAGGCAAAGTGCCACTGCACGTTGAATGCTTCAAGATATACCATGGACAGTAGAAAAGGATATAGGAGTGAATGAAAAAGGAATGAAAAGAAAAACCAAAAAAAAAGAAAACAGAAAAGTCAATAAAGGGCAAGGAGAAGCAGTACAATGGAAAAATACAATAAAAGTCAATAAAAAGGGGAAAAACACAATCAAATTGACTGAAATGTTTTTGGAAAAGAAGGTCAGTTGACAAATCTTCGTTCAAAATAACTAGTTGTGCACTTGGTTCTGAAGCCTACCTCTATGATTTTATTTTGTTCAGTGTAGGCCTCTACTTGAATGCGCATTTTACAGTCTACCTGTTGTCACGTATTCGGCCAGCCAGCCTCCAAACTACAATTCCCAGAATCCTCCGCTTCATCACATGACACCAGGAAGAGCAGCAGCAACCAATCGCCGCTCTAGCTCTCCGGAATACTGATCACTCTCACCTGTGTGTTTGTCATGTGATCTGTTTAGTTTAGTATATTAGCCCGGGCTTAGCATAGGACCTTTGCGAGGTATTGTTTTCTTGAAAACTACTGAGCGTTCATTCTGGTTTTTTGATCTCCCCTGTTAGGACCTTGTGTTTCTGGATTGGTTTCTTGGATTTTCGGATTTGCCCTTTTGTACTGTTGCCTGGTTGGATTGATATCTGGTTTTGGACTTTTGCCTGTACTCTGGACTTTGATCTGCCTAGCCCTGTTGTGTTTGATCGCTTTCAGTGTATTTTGCTGTGCCTGTGTACCAACGACAATAACTCTAGTAAAGCTTCATCACTTTTTTACATCTGCGAGCGTCTGCTCTCTGGTCGCACGTTACAGAATACCTCGCCGCTTATGCAGATGGCGGATTTAGAAGCTTTTCAGAAGGCACCAATGGAACAAGGACAGCTACTCGGCAGACATCAGCAAGTTCTTTCTGGGGTAACTAACTCACTTGAATCGCTAGCTCAACAGCAAGCTGAACAACACTCTCAGCTAGCCCAGCTCGTAGCAAGCGTTAAAGGTTTAAGCAGTCAGTTACAGACTCTGAACGTCACTGAAACTGAGCTTAGCCCAGCTGCTCAGGATCTGAACTCTCTTGCCGTTTTTCCGGTTAGTAAGCCTGATAAGTTTGACGGTAACCCAGATAAATGCCGAGGGTTTTTACTCCAATGTTCCGTTTATTTTGATAATTCTCCCACTAGTAATGACCAGGCGAAGATTTCCTTTATAGTTTCCAGGCTAGCGGATAAAGCTTTAGAGTGGGCTACCGCAAGCTGGAATAGAATACACCGCCTTTCGTATGTGCAATTTTTACGTGCATTCAAAACTGTATTTGACCATCCTTATGAAGGGAGAATTAGTGGGGAATTATTGGCTCAGCTCAAGCAAGGGGCTCGTTCCGTAGTGGATTACGCTCTGGAGTTTCGGACTTTAGCAGCCAGTAGTGGTTGGAACGAGGCTGCATTGGTGGTTGTGTTTAGACAAGGACTCAGACTCGACATCTTGAACGAACTAGCATGTAAGGATGACGACCTGTCCTTAGATGAACTAGTGAATCTGGCTATTAAAATCGATCATCTGTTACAACATCGGGTCAAGAAGAACTATGACAAGAATGTCAGACGCAGTTTCACCAGATCACCAAGTACTACGGAGTCACTGGAAGCCCCTGAACCCATGCAATGTGAATCAACACGACTAACTCCGGAAGAAAGGAGACGCAGGATGAGAGATCACCTTTGTCTATATTGTGGGAAGTCTGGTCATCAGATCAAGGATTGTGCTGTGAGACCACAAACTAGCAAGGCGCCAACCCTTGGAAAGCACGTGGAGTCTACTCTGCGTGCTAATGTGGTGAGTGTTCCCACAAAAGGGTTGGTCTCTAAATCATTTATGCTACCTATCAGTATATACTGTCATCCCGATTCTGTTATTGTTTCAGCCCTTTTAGATTCCGGAGCGGAAGGAAACTTTATTCAAGCCAAGATCGTGAAGGAACTCAACATTCCTGTGGAGGAACTGCCTAATGCTTTGAAGGTGGTAGCACTGGATGGAGGACCGGTAGGAGCCGGAACAATTTCCCAGATCACCAAGCCCCTAGCCGTCCAGACCAGTGCCCTTCATCAAGAGACATTGTCTTTTTTAGTCCTAGAGCAAACTGAATTCGAGATCATTTTAGGACTCCCGTGGCTAGAGAAACACAACCCCTTGATCTCATGGTCCGATCACACAATTACTAAGTGGTCAGATAAGTGTTTGCAAACCTGCATTGTATCCCCCTCACTCTCGGTTTGTTCCACATCAGTAGAAAGCCCCGATGAAGACCAGACCCAGTTCCACATTCCCCCTGCGTATCAAGACCTCAAAGAGGTTTTCAGCAAAGTTAATGCCACCAAGTTACCCCCACATAGAACCCATGACTGCGCCATAGATTTGATTGAAGACCATACATTCCCTAAGGCCAGAGTTTATCCTTTAACCCAGGAAGAACAGAAGGCGTTAGATGTATACATTCAAGAAGCGCTCGAACAAGGCTTTATTAGACCATCTACCTCCCCAATCTCTTCTAGTTTCTTCTTCATTAAGAAGAAAGATGGAGGACTTCGGCCTTGTATCGATTATCGAGCACTCAATAACATTACGAAGCCATATCCCTATCCGCTTCCTCTGGTGCCCGTAGCCTTGGAACAGTTAAAGGGGGCTAAAATATTCACCAAATTAGACCTCAGAAGTGCCTACAATTTAATACGTATCCGAGAGGGAGACGAGTGGAAGACAGCCTTTATGACCACTAGGGGGCACTATGAGTACCTCGTGATGCCCTTCGGGCTCTCTATAGCACCCTCTGTGTTCCAGGCATTTATTAATGAGGTACTACGGGACATGCTAGGTCAATTTGTAATTGCTTATCTGGATGATATTTTGATTTATTCCCCAGACAAAGAGACCCATGTGCTGCAGGTTCGAGCAGTGTTGGAGAGACTTCTCGAGAATAATCTGTATGTAAAAGGAGAGAAATGTGAATTCGATCTTGAGTCTGTCAACTTTTTGGGTTATGTAGTCAGTAGTCAAGGGGTTCTCATGGATGATCACAAGGTCGACGCAGTGGTTAATTGGCCTGCACCCACTTCAGTCAAAGAGCTACAACGATTCCTAGGTTTTGCTAATTTCTATCAAAGGTTTATCCGAAATTTCAGTACTAAAGCCGCACCACTCACATCTCTACTCAAGGGCGCCCCTAAGAGGATCAGATGGAATGAGCAAGCCGAGAAGGCATTTCAAGACCTTAAGGAAGCCTTCACTACAGCTCCCATTCTCACACACCCCGATCCTTCCAAGCCATTCGTGGTAGAAGTAGATGCCTCAGAGACTGGGGTGGGGGCAGTTTTGTCACAAAGAGTTGGATCACCACTAAAGTTGCACCCAGTCGCCTTTTTTTCACACAAATTGTCAGCAGCAGAAAGAAATTATGGAATTGGGGATAGAGAGCTACTAGCGGTAAAGTTAGCTCTAGAGGAATGGAGACATTGGCTCGAGGGAGCTAACCATCCATTTACGGTGCTTACTGACCATAAGAATTTAGAATATCTCAGGAACGCTCGAAGACTGAACTCCAGACAAGCTAGGTGGTCATTGTTTTTTGCTCGTTTTAACTTTACCATCACTTACAGGCCTGGGTCTCGTAACACAAAAGCCGATGCGCTTTCGCGTGTACACCAAGAGTCAAGTCAAGAGTTAGACCCTGATAGCCACAAGACCGTTTTACCCCCAGACCTTATTATATCAGCTATACGTTGGGAAATAGATGAAGCCATTGACGCTGCGCTAACTAATGCTTCGGTGCCTAGTCAGTGCCCCCCAGGGAAGAAATATGTCCCTCTAGAATGTAGAGATCGCTTAATTACATGGGCACACTCTTCCATTGTGACGGGTCATCCGGGAGAAACACATACCCATCAGTTAATATCAAATCGATACTGGTGGGAATCAATGAGTAAGGACGTTCATACATTCGTGCAATCATGTTCGGTCTGTTCACAATGTAAAACCCCTAAGACTTTACCCGCAGGCAAGTTGATGCCCCTTCCAGTTCCTGACAGACCCTGGTCACATTTAGCTATAGATTTTATAACTGAACTTCCCGAATCCCAAGGTTTCACCACAATTCTGACTGTGGTGGATAGATTCTCCAGGGGGGTACGTTTTGTTCCGTTTCCTCACTTGCCCACGGCTTTCCAAACGGCAGAAGCCATGTTTAACCATGTGTTTAGATTTTTCGGGATCCCGGAGGACATTGTCTCTGACCGAGGGCCACAATTTACCTCACAGGTATGGTCAGCCTTTTTTGAGCAGATTGGAGTCTCTGTGAGCTTAACTTCTGGATATCATCCTCAAGCAAATGGACAGTGTGAAAGTGTGAAAGGATGAATCAGGAACTTGGAAAGTTTTTAAGGATTTTTTGTCACAACAACCCCACTGACTGGTATCGATTTTTAACCTGGGCTGAAATAGCACAGAACTCTTTGATCAGTTCCTCGACAGGTTTGACCCCTTTTCAGTGTGTATTGGGTTATCAGCCCCCTTTGGCCCCATGGACTGGGATGGAAACAGAGGTCCCTGCGGTCGACGACTGGATGAAACGGAGTGAGCAGGTCTGGGAGGAGACGCACCGCCGGATTGAGGAAGTTCTCCAAAGACATAAAGAACAGGCGGACCGGCACAGAGGACCCACTCCGGAATATCAGCCTGGGGACCGAGTCTGGCTGGCTACACGAGATTTTCGCCATAGAGAGGGAAGTAGGAAGTTACTCCCTAAATACATTGGACCATTTAAAATAGTTAAGAAAATAAATGACGTGACGTACAGATTAGAATTACCCCCTAGATTTCGAGTATCATCTTCTTTTCATGTGTCTTTATTGAAACCGTTTGTTGCAGGGCCGTTGGACGAGGTGTCGTCGGATGCTACACCTCCCCCGCCAGAAATGATAGAAGGGGCACCGGTCTACGCTGTCCGTAGGCTGCTGGACTCCAGAAGAAGAGGCGGTCTCTTGCAATATCTTGTGGATTGGGAGGGCTACGGACCTGAGGAGCAGTGTTGGGTGCCGGCCAAGGACATTCTGGACCCTGGGCTCGTGGCGGATTTTCACAGCCAGCACCCTGAGAAACCTGCTCCGCGTCCCAGGGGTCGCCCACGTAGAGGGCTACCCGTATCCCTTCCAGCTCGTCTGCAGAGACCACGTGAGAGTTCACAGGCGGTCCAGCGCCTCGGCAGCTCTGGGTCGGCCCCTGTTCCGAGGACTGGTGGGGGACGGGGTGGTCGTCCTGGTCGCCCTCGTTCCAAGGCCAGCCAGGACTCTTTGGAGGGGGGTACTGTCACGTATTCGGCCAGCCAGCCTCCAAACTACAATTCCCAGAATCCTCCGCTTCATCACATGACACCAGGAAGAGCAGCAGCAACCAATTGCCGCTCTAGCTCTCCGGAATACTGATCACTCTCACCTGTGTGTTTGTCATGTGATCTGTTTAGTTTAGTATATTAGCCCGGGCTTAGCATAGGACCTTTGCGAGGTATTGTTTTCTTGAAAACTACTGAGCGTTCATTCTGGTTTTTTTGATCTCCCCTGTTAGGACCTTGTGTTTCTGGATTGGTTTCTTGGATTTTCGGATTTGCCCTTTTGTACTGTTGCCTGGTTGGATTGATATCTGGTTTTGGACTTTTGCCTGTACTCTGGACTTTGATCTGCCTAGCCCTGTTGTGTTTGATCGCTTTCAGTGTATTTTGCTGTGCCTGTGTACCAACGACAATAACTCTAGTAAAGCTTCATCACTTTTTTACATCTGCGAGCGTCTGCTCTCTGGTCGCACGTTACAGTCAGCATGTGAGAAGATGTAGGAATTTTAAAACACTGTTCATACAAGTGTTGTAAGCTAATCAGAGACAGTATTGGCCTAAAATTTAAATTAATTAAATCTTGTAGCGAAAATGTTGGTGCATAACAAACTAAAAACCTATGATCAAAGGAATAGAAATGCCCAGAACATTCACTACACAAAATGAATTCAGTATCAGTACCGAAAAGCTGGTGAGCAGTGATGAAGTAGAGTAGAGGACAGAAAGAGGCTTTAAGTTAATGATCTTCCACAACAAAAATCCTGTTACTGCAGAAACACACACCAGCCTGCACAGCTGCACTGATTTCTAACTGCTACCTTAATGATGAGCAAAGCTGACAACAGTAAAATGTGTTTCAGTTAAAGCTATTTAAAGTTATTCTATTCACTCATACAATTCTTCAGTTTAATATCTAACGGTAATCAGGCCTACCACATTCTAAAGAATTCAGAGTACTTTAAGTGCCACTAAAGTATCTGTCAAGTCTTATTAAGTATATTTGCAGTATCTTCAGTTATTTACCCCTTAAAACCCTTACATACCTTCCCTCACTTCCTACTAAGGAATAACTCTGTACTGCTTTCCATATGTGAATAATAAGCCTTTTGATGTAATAAAGCTGTGAATTTATAGGGTTAAATTCTGTTATTGGTCTTTGATGCTCTTTTACCTGCAGACAAAAACTCAGTGAGCCAATCAGATGCTGTAAATCAGACACGACACACACAATGACACAAAAAGACAGAAAGATCCACAAAGTCCAAAACCATCACGTCCTTTACAGCCTGTCTTTACCAGAGCAGCACGATGACAATAATCTCTAAAACTCTAGCAGAGAGATCTGAATGATTTATACCAAAACTGGTCAGTTACAGTGAATATGAGATGTGATAGTTTAATAACATAAACTTAACTACATTATGTAATTATTAATTACTTATATTTTTCACTTTAAAAAAAAATCTGTTTTGAGAATTTAATCATCACTGGGCTTTATTTTGTATCTCCTTTAAATCTCACCGGTCAGCAGAAGAGATTCCTTCATTTTCTTTCTCTCCTCTTCTGTCCATTCTCTGTTACTCTGTAGAAGAGAATAAAACAGAGTGAAGATGTGATGATGGTTGGTGTCAGTATGAATCACTGAGAGCTGATATTACTAACAGTACAGACTCTGCTGATTGTAGCTGATTGAAATATTTAAACTCAGGTGAAGAAGAGATTAAAGCAGAGTTAGAGCAGGATTTTATAAAAGGAGTAAAACTTGTTGCACCAATTCACAAGTTATAGCAGAAGAGGGTGGGGAGTGGGGGGCAGGAAAGTGATGAGCAATATTACACTGACATTAAGCAAAAACACATCCTCATCTTTGTTCATAAGAAAATGATGTTGATTAATTAGTGTTCTCACCTGTCTGACACTGGAAAAGAGAAACTTTAATGAACAATTATTGACATATGATATCCTAAATATGCTGAACATACCTGAATATACAAACCACCAAACCTCTTCTCTTGAAAAGTTGGGATATTTTGTAAAATGCAGTAAAAACAAGGATCTGTGATTTGTTCATTCTCTTAGGCTTTTATTTAACTGACAAGAAAAAACACAGCACAAAGAAAAGTTTTCAAAGATTTTCCAACTTAATTGTATTTTATAAATATAAACAAATTTAGAACTTGATGCCTGCAACACGTTGAACAAAAAAATCGGGACAGAGGCATGTTCACCACTGTGTTACATCTTCTTTCCTTTTATTTACATTTTTAATCATTTGGGAAATAAAGATACTAATTGTTGCAGTTTTGCAAGTGGAATTTTTGCCCATTCTTAATTGATACAAGACTTCAGCTGTCCATGGTCATCGTTGCCCAATTCTCCTCTTCAGGATGTGTCATACATTTTCAACAGCAGACAGATCTGGACTGTAGGTAGGCCAGATGGGTGGAAGTCACTGATGCACTCCCATACCATGACAGATGTCGTTGTTGCACTGTTCACTTACAAAAGTCTTGAAGGTGCCTTTTGTCTTTGGCATGGAGAACTGTCCTTTTTTGCCAAAAACAAGCTGAAACGTGGACTTATCTGACCACAGCATACATTTCCACTGTTTTTCAGACCATCAACCGTGTTTCTGTGTAGAGTTGATGTATGGCTTTCTCCTTGCGTAACAGAGTTTCCAGTTGCATTTCTTGATGTAGTGGTGGACTGTGTTAAGTGCCAATGGTTTTCCAAAGTACTCCCAAACCCATGTGGTTATATTTAACACAGTAGCGTAATGGTTTCTCATGCAACGCTGTCTGGAGACTTGAAGGTCACACACATTCACCAATGGTTTCCAGCCTTGCCCTACATGGGCTGAGATTTCTCTGGATTCCCTCAATCTTTTCACTATATTATGTATGGTAAAAGGTAAAAGACCTAAATACTTTGCAATCGTGCATTAAGAAATGTTCTTTTTGAAAGGTTTGGCAAAAAGTGGTGAGCCATGACCCACCTTTACTTTCAAAGACTCAGCCTTTGGTGGATGCTCCTTTTTCCCTGTTTACCCAGTCATGATACCGTCACCTGTTACCAATTCACCTGCTTATTGTGGAATGATTCAAAATGGTCTAACTTGAATATTCTATAATCTTTCACTGTTATTTTGCCAAATCCCAACATTGTTTGTGTGTTGCAGGCAGCAAATTCAGAATTTGTTTATATTAACTAAATATAAATCAAGTTGGTCAGCCAAAACATTAAAAGTCATTTCTTTGTACTTTTGTTAGTTAAATAAAGATTCAACAGAATTAACAAATTACAAATGATTGCTTTTATTGTATTTTACATAATGTCCTAAACTAGATCAGACTTCTGTACAGATGGGGCTGGACAACAGAGTGAAAACTGAGCAAATGTGTCAAAACATTTTTTAAATTGTAGCTTGTCGTGTACTGTACATTATTTTAACTCTCTCAGGTCGACAATATCATATGTGACAAAGGATGGCATAGATAAATGAATAATATTTGCATGCTTTCATGAGACATACTTTCATTTTGCCCATATGAGTAGTGCGGTTCCTGTGAGAAGTCAGGAACACAGCCTCTGATTGGTTGAAAGACACGACCCAAGGCATGAGTGGATGGCTAACAGCCCTGCTAAAAACAATAATGCTACTCCAAAAAGACAGTGCAGTACAAGGTTGGAATACAAAGCTTCTGAAAAGGACACAATCACAATGGATTGAAATGGCAAGACATTAACCTTCTGGGAAAAAATGAAAGAGTTTCTAACATGCAGCATTCCTAAGATGTTGGTTCTTTTATGTACATCGTCCTTTAATGTCGCATACAACATCGACCTGAGAGAGTTAATGATTTTCAACTGTACACTACTCTGTGGAAGCGAAAAACCTCTAACCGTTTCACTGTTGGACTGTGTGTAATTGAAAGCTATTAGACTTCACTTGAACCCCAGTGAGTAAGCGTTTGTTCCTGTAACACTTCTAGTCAGCTAAAGAATCTGCACCATCCTGCGTGTGTTATTTTCAGTAATGGAGGAGAGGAAAACTACAGTAATGAGAGACACTCTAATGATAATGATGTACTGATGATGAACGACTCAAATATTCCATCATCACATAAGAACAGTGACATCACTCCCAACAGAGCCAGACTGCTTTTATTTGTTGTGTCTTTTTCTCATCAGTGAACTTCACTGTCTCTACATTTCTGCAGTGCAGTGGGATTATGCACAGGAGCATTGTGGGAAGGAAGGAGGGAGATGAAGTCAAAAGCTTTCATTCAGATCAGAGACTTTGTTCATCATGTGAACATCAAACTTGATTTATGTGACTGTTTTCGGAATTAAAATTTATTACACGTGATTAGTGTGTAAAATATCCCATTACAATCAGAGTAAGAAATCAATAAGTTTAGTTATTTACTTACCAAAAAAAGAAATATCTGGGTAAACAAAAGAAGGCAACACAATATTAGATGGAACTCAAAGAAAACAGTAACACCACTTACAGTTAGAATACCTGGTACACAGTCTTTTTAACTCATTATCTCCTTATCAGAATCCCCTTTTATCATCTGTACTGTAGTTCTTCATCCTTCACTACTGAACTGTCACACAATGCTTTCAGTACAACTCCATGAAGACGTTCAGCTAAACAGTTAAAGTGTAAACCTACAGCAGAAACTCAACCCTTATAGAAATGATTCTATTCTAACAAACTCTGCCTTGAACATCTGTATTTCCATTTCTGTCTTTTTATCTATCATTCTGAGATGAGACACTGATGTTGAGTTTATCTAGAGTGAACGTCTGGAATACTTGCTCTTCACTTGTCTTACTCCTACTGTACACTCCTCTGTTGTGTCTCCATTGGTGACCTGACACAGATAATGTCCTAAATCTGACTCTCTACAGTCTCTGATCTGTAAGGAGACGTTTCCTCTCTGCAGCTCCTGAGTGAACAGACTCACTCTGCCCTCGTAGCCCCTCCCCTCTGTCACCTGCCTGTTCTTATAGAGACAAACACAGTCCGTCCCCTTAAACCACCTGATCTCCATGGCAACAGCACTGGTTTCAGGAGACAGATGACAAAACAGAGTGAGAGCAGAGTCAAAGTGATAATCTCCATCACCACGAGGGCCATAGAGTTCAAACTCATCTGTGTAGAAACACACACACACACACACACACACACACACACACACATTAATAGTTGTGTCTCGTGTGTCTCCACAATAAAAATAAACTCTCTGATTGAATATTATTTAATGATGTTCACAGTAAAACCTTTTGTAGGTTCTGGAAGTTTAACTTACTGTTACTTGCAGTCGCCATTTTTATCTCTCATTATCTAAAAAATACAATTGAAAAAATTAACCCCAATATACACATTAAATTAAAGGGATTAGAAATTAAAAACCAACTGGGCATCTTTATCAACATTACCGATCAATAAACCCTTTGACACTGTTGAAGGCTATAATAAGCATATTCACCTTTTAGCCGTCCTGATAAGAGCCCTGTCAGCGTTCTCTCAGTATCCACACAGCCAGGTCCAGCACCCTTGTTCTTCTTACTAACAGCTAGTTTTGCTGTCCCTAACAAATAATTTAATAAACATCCCTTTTTCCTTACAGTAGCCCCAGCAATAAAAATCTTCTTAGAAAACTCCTCTCTGAACCCAAAGCAGTATCTATTAAGAAAGTGACAGATCTGACAATTTAAACTGTAATTCTCAACCAGCGTCATCATCTCAGGTCTTCAGATTCATATTCTGAGCTGCAGTAGTGATTCATCAGCTGCTGGAAGAAGAACCCTTAAAGCTTTAGGACACTACAGTAAATGTATGTACTTCTGTTATATTTATATTAATGTACTGTACCAATGAAAGATTCACATGTTGCTTCTACACTAAATAAAGTCTCTTGTGTGATTTAAAATTTGTCCTGCATTAAATGCACATCCAACAGTTTCTGTATAATGTAATGTTTATATACACTGTGGATTTTGTAACATCTGACTTGTTTTTCTGTGGGTTTGTTCTGACCACCTTGTAAGGACAGATCTGTCATTGCATGGGTTTATATGGGTAACACTTTACTTACGGACAGTCTTTGTGAGAAACTTATGACAACTGACATAAATCTACATAAACTCACGTAACTCTCATAACATCCATGAAAAGTGACTTTTTATTTAACCAATATAAGATTGTCTTTACACTTTCTTAGCTGAAATAACAGAGTACATTAAGTTTTTAGTGGCATTTCTTCCTTAACAGTATTGAATCAATTTCTCAGTGTCTTCTGTTTATAGTGTCCTTTTGACATACGATACTTAAAAATATATTGAATATATTTAATGTTGCTATGCTTTCTATGGTTGCCAGGAACTAGAAACTTTCAAGTTGACTTTATATATAAGTGAAAGATTTTGAATGTCATGAGGTGATAAATGAAGAGCCTTCATACACGCATGGATTTTAAAGTTTACTTGCGATCTTCATGAGCTGAAATCACAAACAATGCACATTTTGTCAGCTCTGAAAACATGGCTGTACACATAACTCTTGCAATGCACTCGATTGTACAGGACCCTTTCGCTGCACTAGATGCCTAAATGCCTGAGTGAGCAGTGCATTCCTGATATGTGTTCCCCAACAAAGTATACTGCAGCTATTTATAATGAGGTTTACAGAGCAGAGTGAAAACAAGAACTAAAAAAAGTCCCACATTGTGCTGTGACATTCAAAGTAGTATGTAGTAGTATCAGAAGTTGTGTGGTGAAGCCTTATGAACTCTGTCCTTTAGGAAAGTCCTATCAGGATGTAATATGATAATATCAAAGAGGAACACATTGTCTAAATGTATAGTTACTGAAATTGTGCAATTTCACTGCTTTTCCATGGAAACATGTAAATCTACAGTTTACAGTCACCATCTCACTCTCAACACTGAGGGGTTTGTAGGGTTCAAACAGTATTTTTAGCACTGCTTTTGGCTTTGTTTCTCCCTGTAATTTAGCCATGATACTGTCATAACTATCAATCAGCTGTGCTCACTAGCTGTCATTTCAAGATGACACCTGCTCTTTTAGACAGTGATCTACCAATGATCTACTAATAACTAGAAATCATAGTGTTGATATTAAAAAAACAATCTACACTAAAAAAATGAAACTGCTTTTTTATGTTGTCATAATTTTGATCAGGCCACTGCAACTTTTATTGAAGACCTGCCTTCCTTTTCATCTGATTAGTCAGAACAGAAGTAACACTTGTGATGTCAGCTACTCTACTGCTTCTAGTTGAATTTTTTTAACTCAGGGTGCCCAGAGGGCTCCGCACTGAAGACAGCAACACGCAACATGCGTCTCTCAACAACAAAAAAAGGCACCTCGGTCCACAAAAACATCCACTGTGAATCACCTGTACATATTAACTTGTGTTACATATAAAAATAAACTTGTGAAACAGTGTCATGATGGCATTAGATGACATTCATATTTCTTTTAGCAATTCTATGGTAATGAGTGTCGTACCAGTTTTTGTGGGTTATTATGTTAGACAGCTGCTCAAGTGAAGTGAAGGCCCAAGTGAAGTCGATATGCAGGTTAAATCAAACAGCTGATGTGCAAAGATGAGGAAAAACAACACAGCAATCTTAAACATCTAAACCTAATCATCCTAGGCTAAAGCATAGAGCCACAGCAGGCATGAAACACGTTCATGGTTTATATTTGTCTTACCTGTAATGACTTAATGCGCTGAAGTAACGTCTGTCCAGGCGTCTGAACGTAATTGCTACATCATTTAAGATGGAACAGGAAATTAAGCTCACTGCATCTTCATCTAGTCTCTATCCACTGTATAAGTCTCAATTACAGTCAGTAAACAGGGGCTGTATCACTTAAGATGGGGCCACTGGTTTTACCCCTAAATTACTACAGATATACACCTGGATGTTACATTTGCAGTTTGAGTGTTCTTGTGCTGTGAGCTCATTCAATAGCTCTGGTCTGCTGGGAATTCTCCCGACTCCCAAGTACAGCCATGGATGTAGGTTTTTTGAGACGCTTCATCCACAGTAAGCGCTGGTAAGCCTGATTAAAAAACAAAACGAAACAATGAAGTAGATTTTCTTTTATTTTTTTTAAGTTATAGACAAGCACAAGATAGGAAAACAATACAATATAATATCCAGCTGTTTGGAAAGTGCATTTCACAAGCATTCCTTTGACTGATGTGAGAAGTGATCAGATTATTAATCTGAGTTGTGGAGTTTCCATATTATTCAGCAGATGATGATGAAGCTCTGACTTGAGACTCATCAGTGCATTCTTTAAAGTGGTCACTGCTACAGTCCAGCAGCAGAAATGAAGGAGACTCAGGGGTCAATCTGCTGCTGTCAGTGTGTCAGTTTCACTCTCACTGAAACAGCACTTCTCTTTCACTGCTGCATCGTGATTGACACAACACCGTTAAATCATAAGAGGATTTATAGTGTGAAGAAAAAAATAAAAAGGTGGAACAACCAGCATTAAAGCCATAACAGCTCTCAGTTTAAGAGGAGTAAAGGAATGAAAACAGGTTCAGTCCATTTAGATGCGGCTGCCCTCTTGTGGTCAGAGAACAGATTGAGGTGAAACTGAAAGTATTTGTGGTTTCCGCTCTGGACGCTAAAGTGGAGAGTCGTGTGTGAGATTAGTGGAGAGTTTAAACTCGGTCTTATTATTATGGATCTGCTGTTATAGACAAAAACCTGATATGAACTGATTTAAAATGTGGACATATTTCACCACCAGCAGCGATATGACTATGAAGAACAGCGAAGGTAAGAGCAGTTAGTATCTCTCTCTCTCTCTCTCCCTCTCTCTCTCTTTCTCTCGCAGGAACTTTCCAGGTGCTGCAGAGCGCTCTAAAGCTGTGGTCAATTCATTAATATACATGTTGAATAACGTTGGGCTCTCTCGGCCCCCCCCCCCTCTCCTCTCTCTCTCTCTCTCTCTCTCTCTCTCTCTCTCTCTCTCTCTCTCCCCCTCTCTCTCTCTCTCTCAGACTGGGTGTGAAAATATCTTTTCACAGTAGGATAAAGGGGGATAATGCTATAGGCACAGAGCAGTCCGGTGAAGGATGCAGCGTTAACGTTAGCGCTGTACAGGATCAGGTTGATAACACAGACAAAGAGATATGACAGCCTGAGAACGTTAAAGGAGCTGCGGAAACCGTACATGAGTCAGAGTTCTCAGGGAAAACTAGTGGAGAGGGAATTAGAGGAAGAGGAGGTGGGGGTGAGTGCAGAGGCTAGAAATACACAGCGTGAGACCCCAGTGGAAGTAGCTGAGCTGGTTAGTGAGGGAGAGGAGAATGGGGATTCTTTTTCAGACCTTATGGGTATTTCTGATTTGGGTCTCAGTCAGAGAGAGAGAGAGAGAGAGAGAGAGAGAGAGAGAGAGAGAGAGAGAGAGAGAGAGCACAGATTTATATTCTTAAAGAGAGAAACTCTTTCATCAATGAGAAATTTGGTAAGACAGTAGAAGTGAAGGATTTTTCCCTGCCATAGATACGTTTGTGGTGTCAGCAGTGAAATTACAACATACAGTTGAATTTGAGGATTTGAGTGAGAAGAAAAGCTTTAGATTGAAAAAAATCTAACTAGATAACTTGGGCATAAAGGCTCAGCAACACAGAAAAAAATAAAGGTGAATGAGTCTCAAGGTGTGCTGTGTTTGGCTTTGGTTTCCTTTCTGTTTCAGTCCTTTCTTGCTTCCTTTCTTTGTATAGAATTAGTGAGAGTGGACTCTTTGATTATGAATGGGGCAGAGACAGGAATGAAAGAGAGATGCTTATTAATATAATTATCTTGCAGGAGACACACACTGACAGGGAAAATGAAATTGAGTGGTTGATGGTGGGAAGGGAAAAGGATTAGAAGTGAATCTGCTATGAGTAGAAGACACAGTATCAGGGACGGTATTGTTAGTAAAAGCAGATCCAGGCTTTTAAAAGCTTTTAAATTCTTGTTTGTTAACAATTGTGCACAAAATAAAATAGGCTCTTCAGGATTATGAAGAGGCTGAAATAAGTATAATTATGAGACTGAAATTGTACCAAACAGTTTACCATTGATATTAATGAGGAGGAGCCACATAGTCCATCTAATAAAATACTTGCAAAGTTAAGGCTGATCTCATAGATGTGTAGAGGAGTAGGAATAAGGCAGTGACAGTATACATGGCTCAAAGTATGTGAGTCTAGAGTCAGTGGGGCAATATTAGATAGATTTAATGAAGAAATGGTTTAATAGTAGGGTGGTGAATACTTCTGTTTTTCAAAATGTTTGTCATTTTGTCATTTTTCATCATAAAAAAAAAATGTTTTTCATCATACAGTGACTGTGCACATGAGTATAAAGTCTACATGTTGGCCACAATACTGTCGGCAGTTTAAGGTCAAATTATTATGACAGTTTCTTCTGTGATCATTTTATTTTGTTCTGTGAGAGCTGGAGGGCACAGAAAAGGGCGTTTGGAAGTATAGATAGAGATTTGTAGTCAGAATTATACTTATCATGTTACCTCTACAGCAAAGTCAGCAGTTTAAAGGTTGCATCAAGAAACAGAGCGATTAGAAAGAGAAATAGTGGAGAAGAACGGGTTCAGCTTGACAGAGCACTGGAGAAAAAAACAGAAGCTCAGCAGATAAAAGTGGTGCTTGAGAAAAGCAGGAATCTGTTCAGTAGTAGAGATGGATGATCCCAGTACATACTTTTTATTTAGAAAGGAAAGTGGTGCAGAAAAAACAGATGATGTTTTCACACAGGATTGATGGGACTTTGACCTCTGACCCAGCTGAAATGAGGAGGCTGGCTGTGTATTATGTGGATTTGTAATGCATGGAAGGACTGAAGGTGCAACAGAACTGCTACGAGACCTTTTACAGTTGCGACTGAAGAAGAGGGAGAAGTTGGATTCTCTGATTCAATTCAAGGAAATTACAGTTCCACAGCTGTTGGCAGGATGACAGTAAGTTCTCTGGGTGTGGTCAAGTTGTCAGCTGAATAACTTGTGCTGTGGGCAGTAATGCTCCCCCACACCATGACAGATTTTAACATTTTGCATCTTTCACTGATAAAAGTCTGAATGATTAATTTCATCTTTGGCCCAGAGATTTGTATGTCTGTGTTTCCAAATACAAGTATAAACATGGATTCCTCTGACCACAGCACACATTTCCATTGTTTTTCAGACCACCTGAGATGAGCTTGACCCAGAGAATGCAGTGTTTCTGCATAAAATGAATGTATGGTTTTCTTCTTGTACAGTAAAGTTGCGTCTCTTGATGTAGTGGTCGACTGTGTTTAGTGACAACTGTTTTCCAAAGTACTCCTGAGCCAATGTGGCTATACTGAACACTGTAGCATGACAGTTTCTCATGCAGTGCTGTCTGAGGGCTGAAGTTCACACATTCCACAGTGGTTTCTGGCCTTGCCCTACTGAGATTTCTCTGGATTCCCTGAATTTAAATTCTTTGCAGTCGTGCATTAAAAAATGTTCTTTATGAACTGTTTGATAATTCTCTCAAGAAATTTGGTACAAAGTGGTGAGCCACATCGCATCTTTGCACACAAAAACTGAGCTTTTGCTTTTATACCCAGTCATTATACCCTCACCTGTTACCAGTTCACCTGCTTATTGTGGAATGTTTTAAAATGCTGTAACCTAAATATTCTATGAACTTTTCTATAAGCTGGTCAGCCAAAACATTAAAAGTAATGTCTTTGTACTTTTGTCAGCTAAGAATATAGATTATACAGCATCACTACAGTATGAAGTATGAAACGAACTGAACTAAATCACTACAACTTCAGCGTCTCACACAACAGAACTCTGTATTTACTAATATGATAAAGACACTATTTACATTCAGTCTAAAGCAACATTAACATCACCTTTAGGGTCACAAATGATTTCAATGAATTTGTGTTTGTGGAAGAAAATAATAATGAAACACTACAAATAAAATCACCACAAATGACTAAAACTAAAACAGTGTCCAGTCTTCTCTGCAAAGAAATGATAAAAATAAAAATACTACAACTACTACTAATAATAATGATAACAATAATGGTAATAATAATAATATTAATAATAATAATAACAGACAGGCAGTATACTGAGTAAATAAAGTAAGTATATGTATATACACATACAAACACAGTGTTTTTTTTTTCTTTTTTTTTTGCTATAGTTACTGCTATAAGTAATAGAACTGTATCTTTGACTGATGATACTACCTCTGAGAGGTCTCCTAGGAGACATTGGAATGCTGCTCCCCAAATATAAAGATAATTTTGAGGTTATATGTTCCCAGAATCAGTGGACTGACGTGCGAGTCCAGAATGTATGAGAACAGTCATCAGTTGTTTTAGTTATACATTGTGTACATATGCTTGAATTGCTAAGTCCCATTTTGGACAATTTATACTGTGTAATGTGTGTCCTATGAGCCCTGTGACCCAGAAGGAGAAGTGGTTTAGATTATGTGTGTGTGTGTGTGTGTGGGTGTGTGTGTGTGTGTGTTTGTCCTATTTAATTGTATGTTTGTGTTGTTACTCATAATGAAGATATTTTTACAGATTTGTGTCCAGAATTGTGTATCAGTGCTAATATCTAAATCCTTTTCTCACTAATTAGTTGGTATTGATATAGCTGAATTTAAAGTACCTATGAGAACATATAGCTCTGGTAAAACTTGATTGTTAATTGTAATCATCATCATCATTATCTTCCGGCACCGCTCGAGGTGGCTGCCTGTTCCAGTAGCTCCATGTCTGTGTCTCCTGTTTGTAAATAGTGTCTTTTTACCCACTTTCTTTCTTTTCTGGATATTGAGACCTGGTCTAAAGTTGTTATACAACTTTTAAAAAACTTTTATTTACTTTTTAATGGATCATTCAACGGAACTTTCAGACTATGACTGCACTGAGCATTCTCAATTTGTCTATATGAGGAATCAGCTGATCGCGCCAAGGAAGCCGGTGGCTTTGTTTACATCGCAGCGGCCAGTGATTCAAATGGAGCTGAGACGTCCTTACCGGGGCTGCAGGGTGGGAGATAAACAGTGACAAGAGAAGTGGAGATACAAATCAAATCTTCCTGCAATAATTATGGGAAACGTATGGTCACTGGTTAACAAAATGGACTAACTGTCAGCTCTAACACAGACACAATGGGAATACCAGGAATGCAGCATTTTGTGCTTCACAGAATCATGGCTGAGACCCTGCATACCAGACTGTCATGTTCATCTGAATGGTTTTTCTACTGTGAGGGCGGACAGAGACCACACGCAAACTGGTAAGAAGAAGGGAGGAGGGCTGGCTGTGTTCGTGAATAACAGATGGTGTAATCATGGTCACATCACAGTTAAAGAAGTAATCTGCAAGCCGGACATTGAACTGTGTGTTCTAGCTATGCGCCTGTACATCTGCCGCGCGAGGTTTCCCAGAACATCCTCTGCGCTGTGTACGTTCCACCTTCTGCTAACGCGGACACAGCCTGTGATGTCATCTACTCAACCATTGTGAGAGTGCAAAATTAGAGCCCTACTGCCTTCATTGCAGTGTCTGGAGACTTCAACCATGTTACCCTCTCATCATATCTGCCCGCTTTCAGCCAGTTTGTGGACTGCAAGATAAGAGAGAACAAGACTTTGGACCTGCTGTATGCCAGTGTTAAAGAAGCATGTAAATCCACTGCTCTCCCCCCACTGGGTCGTTCAGACCATAACCTGGTTCACCTCAACTCACGGTATAAATGCCTGGTTCAGAGACAGGCAGTGACCACAAGGACAGTGAGGAAGTGGTCACCTGAGGCTGTAGAATCACTGAGGGGTTGTCTGGATGCTACACAATAGGATGTCCTGTGTGAACCACATGGTGAGGACATCGTTGCAATAACATCATGCATGACTGACTACATCAACTTGTGTGTGGACCCTCCAGGACTGTCTGGTGCTTTCCCAACAACAAACCCTGGGTCACCCGTGACGTAAAATCTCTGAAGAACAGAAGAAAAGAGCATTTATGGCAGGAGACAGGGAGGAACTGGAGAGGGTACAAAAAGAGCTTAAACCTCAATTAAGAAGGTTCAAGCTGGAAAACTAAAAAACTACAACTGAATAACACTTGTGATGTCTGAAGAGGCCTAAAAGACATCACTGGCTTCAACCAACGAGGCCTATTCCAGCAGAGGGTAAGCGTGAATGGGCGAATGAGTTAAACTAATTCTTTGTGAGGTTTGAGAACGGCTCCTCTCCTGCTCCACTGTGTCTGTCTCCTACACAGATTAACACACCTACACAAACCACAACACGCCATGGGCCATCCACAGCCTCACCCTGCTCCACCACAGCCATTCACATCTGTGACCATCAGCAACCACTGTCTGCAATGGACGCCTCTCACCCACCCCCCACATTTGAAATGTCCAGTGATAGTACATTCACTGCTGATCAGGTGAAGAAGGAAATGAAAAAAACTTATGGCAGTGATGTTGAGAGTTCTTGCACATGGAAAGTAATTGTAAACTACTGTCTACTGAGTGCCGTGACTGTTATAGAGTCTGACAGCGGCTGGGAGGAAGGACCTGCGGTATCTCTCCTTCACGCGTGCCGCAGCCGGGCACTGAAGGAGCTGCTCAGTGCTGTCAGAGAGCGGTGCATGGGGTGGGACAGGTTCTTCAGCATGTTTGTTAGCTTAGTCCTCATTCTCCTGTCCCCCACCACCTCCACTGGGTCAAGAGGACATCCCAGGACAGAGCTGGACTTCCTGATGATCTTATTCAGTCTCTTCCTGTCAGCAGTAGAGATGCTGCTGCCCCAGCACACCACTCCATAAAAAATGGCTGATGCCACCACAGCGTCGAAGAAGGTCCTGAGAAGTGCCCCCTGCACGCCAAAGGACCTGAGCCTCCTCAGGAGATGTAGCCTGCTCTGGCCTTTCCTGTAGAGGGCAGCTGTGTTGTCAGTCCAGTCCAGCTTGTTGTTGAGGTGAACACCCAGGTACTTATAGGACTTCACAATCTCAATGTCCATTCCCTGGATGTTCACAGGCACCGGAGGAGAATGTTTGGACTTGCAGAAGTCCACCACCAGCTCCTTGGTTTTTCCTGCGTTGATCTGCAGGCAGTTCCTCTGGCACCATTCCACAAAGTCCTGCGTCAGTTCTCTGTACTCCCTGTCATCTCCGTCTGTGATGAGGCCGACGATAGCAGAGTCGTCAGAGAACTTTTGCAGGTGACAACTGGCAGAGCTGTACTTGAAGTCTGCAGTGTAGAGGGTGAAGAGAAAGGGAGCGAGGACAGTTCCCTGTGGAGCCCCCGTGCTGCAGACCACCGTGTCCAACTGACAGCCCTGGGTCCTCACATATTGCGGTCGGTTAGTGAGGTAGTCCAGGATCCAGGTGGTGAGGTGATGGTCCAGGCCCATGCACTCCAGCTTGTCCTTCAGCAGTGTGGGTTTGATGGTATTGAAAATCAAAAAGAAATCAAAAAGAAATCAAAAAACATGATTCTCACAGTGCTCCCAGCATTCACCAGGTGAGAGAGAGAGCTGTGTAGGAGGTGGATGATGGCATCCTCCACTCCAATGCCAGGTTGGTAGGCAAACTGCAGTGGGTCCATTGAAGAGCTCACCAGGGGGCGCAGGTGGACAAGAAGCAGTCTCTCCAGGGTCTTCATCAGGTGAGATGTCAGTGCCACCGGCCTATAGCTGTTGAGGTCTTTGGGGTGTGGGGTCTTTGGCACTGGCACCACGCAGGATGTTTTCCACAGCTGTGGGACTTTCCTAACCTCAAGCTGAGGTTAAAGATGTACCCGACCACGTCACACAGCTCGTTCGCACAGGTCTTGAGAAGCCTTGAGCTGATGGCATCTGGACCTGCAGCCTTCCTGATCTTCATCCTCCTGAGCTCACTTCTCACCTGGGATGTTGTGAATGTGAGGCTGGAGTAAGGGAGAACAGTGCTGGGATGTATGTCAGCAGGAGAGCCGTCTGATGGTGGCTGTGTGTTGAGATGAAGGGGGGTGGGTGCAGGAGAGGGGGGAGGGCCAAATGCTGGTAGTGCCAGACAGGGAGAATTCAGCAGTGATGTGCCTGTGGTGGGGGGAGCAGGCGAGTGATCAAACCTATTAAAGAATAGATTGAGTTCATTCACCCACTTGTGGTCCCCCACAGCCCGGGAGTCGGGCTTCTTGTGTTCAGAAATAGTTTTGAGGCTATTCCAGACTCCACTGACATTATTCTGCTGCAGCTGGGCCTCCATCTTTCTCCTGTAGCTGGCTTTCCCCTCCCGGATCTTCCTTCTCAGCTCCCTCTGCACAGATCTCATCTCCTCCTTGTCACCTGATTTAAAAGCCCTCTTCTTCTCCTTCAGGAGGGCCTTTATATCAGGATTAATCCAGGGTTTGTTGTTGGAGAAACACCGAATGCTCTTGGTGGGTACGGTATTCTCCACACAGAAGTTGACATAGTCCGTTATGAAGTGTGTGAGGCCATCAATATCTTCCGCTTAAGGATCACACATCTCCTCCCACAGTGTTGTGCTGAAACAGTCTTTCAAAGCCTCTTCAGACTCTGCAGTCCATTACTTCACTGTGAGGGTGATGGTTGGTTCTCTGTGTACAAGTGGTTTGTACACAGGCAGAAGATGAACCAGGTTGTGATCTGATCTTCCCAGGGGAGGGAGGGGTAGGGAGTTATATGCCTCCTTTGTATTTGCATAAAACAAGTCCAGTGTTTTATTGTCTCTGGTGTGGCAGGTGACATACTGGGTGAAGGTAGACAGTGTTGAGGATGGAGAAGAATGTCCCCAGAGATCAGGAGGAGGGCCTGTGGGTGCTGGGTCAGAATCCTGCTCACAGCTGAGTGCAGGGCGT
Organism: Colossoma macropomum; assembly: GCF_904425465.1. NCBI lineage: Eukaryota > Metazoa > Chordata > Actinopteri > Characiformes > Serrasalmidae > Colossoma > Colossoma macropomum. Next base: position 15,316 of record NW_023495155.1, on the reverse strand, counting down.
CACAGGCAGCGTCAGCGTTAGCAGACGGAGGAACGTACGCAGCAATCGCGATAGCATGCGAGAATTCCCGTGGCAGATAGTAAGGTCTCATGCTAACGGCTAACAGTTCAATGTCCTTACAGCAGATTTGCTCTTTAATAGAGATGTGTCCAGAGTTACACCATCTATCATTCACAAATACTGCCAGTCCTCCTCCTTTCCTCTTACCGCTCTCCGCTGTCCTGTCCACCCGTACGAGGTGAAAGCCATCCAGAGAGACGAGTGTATCCGGAGTTAGCGTAGTTAGCCAGGTCTCCGTAAACAGCATGACGCTACACTCACGGAATTCCTTCTCGTGCCGGGTCAGCGCTGCTAACTCATCCATCTTATTTGGAAGAGATCTCACGTTCCCCATGATGACAGAGGGAAGGACTGGTTTGTAGTATCTTCTCCTCGCACGGCGCTGAGCCCCCACGCGAGTCCCTCGTCGCTTCCTCCTCAGCTCGCGGGAGATCTGGGGTCGCTCCCCCGGGAGCGCCGCTGTGCCCCTCAGCGCTATCAGCTGATCCCTGGTGTAAACAAAGAGATCCCGCCGGGAGCACACTGGATCCGCTCTCGCGTGTGAAATGCGCGAGAAAAACAAAATAAAAAGAAGCGCAAACTTCACGAGTTTAATGTCCATGGTGCACAGATAGTGTGAAAAGTACTCAGGTTTAGAAAGTACTATAAAAGAAAGGAAAAATAAGAGAAAAAAAGCTCACGGTGAGCAAGAGCTGCTGTAACAGGCTGCCACTCGCGCGACGCCGGAAGTCGGAAGTAGTTTTTTAATGAACTACTTATTTACTCTTACTTGAGTAATTTTATTTACTAATACATTTACTTGTACCTGAGCAAATTATGATTACAGTACCAGGACTTGTACTTCAGTAGGGATATTCAGTACTCTTTACACCCCTGCTCATGGATAATGGACTATCTTACTGGATGACCTCAGTATGTGCGACTGCAGGGCTGTGTCTCAGACAAGGCTGTGTGCAGTGTTGGGGCACCCCAGGGGACTGTGTTAGCTCCATTCCTGTTCAACCTGTACACCTCTGACTTCAGATACAACACAGAGTCGTGTCATCTGCAGAAATTCTCGGATGACACGGCCGTTGTGGGGCGTATGAGGAAAGGACAGGAGGAGGAATACAGGAAGCTGGTGAAGGACCTTGTTGACTGGTGTAAGCAGAACCAGAAATCAGGGAGCAAAGCTTGATTTCTGAACTTCAAGGTCGGAGTATACATGTTTAAAATGATACTATTATTGAAATTTGTAATCTGTCATCTTTATATTTTAAATATTTTCATGTATTAGGTTTGGCCATCTCGCTTAAAGTGAGATCACTGACTGTTTAAGTCACCTATAAGGCATCATTTTATAAAACAGCAGTTTTTCTGTTTGATGTGTGTTAAGTTAAAATCTTGTTAAAAAGTCTTGAAATTGAAATTACTATTTTTTAATATTTTTTTTTTTAATGAAACATCTTAAATAAAAAAAGGAATACAAAAGTAACAGAAAGTAATCAGATTACATTACTTTAGCAAAGTAATCCTTTGGTTACAGTTACATTTTTTTAACAGGTAATCTGTACATTTTTAAAGTAACCCTCCCAACCCTGATTACAGTTTTTAACAAAGTAGATTTTTAGTACTGTCCCACTTTTGCTGAATATACTGGATAAAGTCGTCTTGGGGGATGTGGGGGCAGCAGTGGACTGAAGTAGGACAGAAATGTTAAGAATTAAGAACATTGAGGCGATAAATTATTTTATATGAAACACATTAAGAGAAGAATTCGACAAAGAAAACTGCCAAACAGTAACAGCAAGTAAAAATGTAAAGTAAAAATGACAAAAGCAGAGTTTTTCTATGTGCCGTATCAAGACGTTTTCTAACTGTGTTCTGACTATTGTTACTTTTTATGTGCTGTAACTGAATCTGTTACTGAGTACATTTAGAACAGTGTGTTCAGTTTTCAGCCATCAGTACTCTTATTCCTGTTCAGCTCATCCATCTGTTACTGCAGCTACAGCCTGCAGCTCTATCAGTTTCCCTCAGCTGCTCCAACACACCCCACACTGAGAGTCCATCACACACCTCACATTCAGTTTACAACCAGCTCACTTCCACACCTTCACTGTGTCCCATCATTTCAATGATGTCTAGATAGAAGAGAGTTCTTTACATCATCAGTATGTCCACTGCAGTGTCCACTCAACATCAGTAAATAAAGAGCTGAGAGTGTAAATCATGTAAGGAGGTTGAAATCCTGTTGAAAACTGTTGAAGGAGCTTTTTGTTCTGTTCTATGTATTTGGTATTTGCACTGAGGAGCTGTTTATCTTGAAGCTCTGTTTAATGCTGTTCTGTCCCTGTATGAAGTTTTACTCCGTCATTGTTCTGAGACTCTCAGTCTGTGATGGAAAGAGCAGCTATGCAGCTCTTAGAGACTGTAATGAAAAATCTGTTTCAGTAAAAACAGTTTAATATTCTGCTTTATGCACATCAGTATATTATTATCTGTTTACATTTCTCTACAGCACCTACTACTGAAATTATAAGACATGTTTTGTTTGTAAAAGAATTTCATAACCAGAATTTATTTGTATCTAAATGTTTGTGTTGACAATTGATTTTAAACCTTTAAAATGTGAAATAGTTATTATTATGATTTTATAAGTGTGAAAATCTAAATAAAGTGACAAATAGGTCTCTTTGAGGCAGCATCTGTAGCTGACAGTTACTGTATATGATCAGGTTTCTCTGTGGTTTGTAGCTGCAGAGAGACTTTATAGCTCCATTTAACGTAACATGACTAAATAACCTAGAAACGACTGAGCTGATAGATTGTGGTGAACAAACAGTAAAGAAAAAGGAGGAAAAACAGAGGAGTAAAGGAATGAAAGCAGGTTCACTCCATTTAGATGCCGCTGCCCTCTTGTGGTCAGAGAACAGATTGAATGTTTTAAATGTTCCAAATGTCTCCAGATGTAGTTTAATACAAAACCTCATTCATAAAGAGCTTTTTCTTCACTCTTTAACATTACAGTGTAGAACAACTCTCAGTTTAATAGAAGTGTAAAGATTTTATATCACAAGAAATATACAGTGTTCTGAAGGCCTGTAGACGTTACTGGAAAAGTGAATAAAACTGTTCCTACATTAGTGTCAGCAGTGCTCTGCATTAGAAACAAACACTGATAAGACACTGAAAGAGCTTTTATAATGTTATCAGTAACTACAGTGTAATATTCACTGATGCTCTGCTTTTGATTCCACATTTACTTCTATCACTTTGCTGAACATCAACAAAATATTTCAGAGCTTTATTGTGAGTCTGAAAGTGTTGATAAGAGTGATAACAGTAGTGACGTTAGCTGAGCTGTGTTTAACACTCATTAATGCTCTACTCCCCAAAAGACTGTGTGAAGAACACGGCTGCCTGATGAAGAACAGCTTAGAAAGTCAATAAATGGCCTCATTCAGATGGACTGAGTTGAGAAAGAGCTGCCAGATATTTACAGATATTCCCACATTGAACTCTGTAATTAAAGTCTAAATGGATTTTTTCCTTTAGTTCTACGAAGTTCATCACTAAATGATTTCTATGCAGTTAAAGCAGAAGAGAAAGAAGTGCTAACCTGCCCTGCCTGCATTGATAAATCACATCATTTTCAACACGGATTTCTGTATAATGAACATTTGGTGACTTTCCATAACAGTTAGTAGTCCTTTCTCTTTCTGTTTAATCATCATCACTTTATTATTACTGAGATATTTTGAAAGAGAAAGAAAGAAAAAACTGTCACTGTAATGAAAAATAAACCTGAACTTCTTTACTGAATATGTAGCAGAAACCACATGACATTGTTATTATACTGTTATTAATATTGTTTGTTTTTGTTTCAATATTGTCATATAAATCATTAGATATCATTTAACCTGATATGAACTGATTTAAAACGTGGACATATTTCACCAACAGCGATATGACTGTATGAAGAACAGAGAACGTGAGAGCAGTTATTATTATGCTAATCATGTTAATATAACAAATAAATTGTATAATTTAAATGGTTATGATTATGAGAAGATTTATGTCTCTCTCTCTCTCTCTCTCTCTCTCTCTCTCTCTCTGTAGGATTGTATTAGTGTGAATCTGTAGGAGGAGATAAAGAGATAAAAATGGCGGCTGCAAGAAACAGTAAGTTAAACTTCCAGAACCTACAAAAGGTTTTACTGTGAACATCATTAATAATATTCAATCAGAGAGTTTATTTTTATTGTGGAGGCACACGAGACACAACTATTAATGTGTGTGTGTGTGTGTGTGTGTGTGTGTGTGTGTGTGTGTGTTTGTGTTTCTACACAGATGAGTTTAAACTCTTTGGACCCCGTGATGGAGATTATCAATCTCCCTCTGTGGTCACTCTCTCCTGTCACCTGTCTCCTGAAATCAGTGCTGTTTCCATGGAGATCAGGTGGTTTAAGGGGACGGACTGTGTTTGTCTCTATAAGAACAGGCAGGTGACAGAGGGGAGGGGCTACAGGGGCAGAGTGAGTCTGTTCACTCAGGAGCTGCAGAGAGGAAACGTCTCCTTACAGATCAGAGACTGCAGATGGTCAGATAGAGGAGATTATTTGTGTCAGGTCACCAATGGAGACACAACAGAGGAGTGTACAGTAGGAATGTGGCGTAAGTATTCCAGAAGTTCACTCTAAATAAACTCATCATCATCATCAGCGTCTCAGAATGAAAGATGAAGAGACAGAAATGAGAAACACAGATGTTCAGATGGTGTTGTGTTCAGATAAGGAGTACAACATACACGCAGGATAAATGATGTTAATGTGGAGTGAAGACAGATGAGCATTCAGTAGAAAAAACAGTGACTCTGTTTCTCACTCTGACACTAAACCTCCACATCATGACTGCACAGTGGAAAACTCACAACTGCAGCTGCAATAATATATATATATATATATATATATATAGATATATATATATATATAGATATATATATATATAAGAATTAAATAAATATTTTAGATGAAAAATTAAATTGTTACAAAAAAGTGAAAATAGTTACAAATCAAGTGAAATCTACAGACTGCAGTCAGATCATCGATTTAACAGACAATATCTATTAATTATTAAAATATTAAATTTAATATGTGACGTCACTACAGGCTGCTGCCTGGCTCTCATAACTAATTAAAGCTGCAGATCCACAAACTATAGACACAAAAAGGGGCGTGTTCAGAGTTGAGCTGCGCGTAGTGAGGAGATAAAACCGAAACTGCGCATCTTATTCACCACTTCAGTCGTATCTGTGACTCGCGCGAGCGGCGTTCATGACTCGTTGCGCGCGTGGCGAGTTCACCAACAAGAGCGGCGAGTCTCAGTTCTCCGATTCCGACCCTGACTTCAGCTCTTTCTCTTGAGCGATGTCCACTGCGCCAGAGCATGTATAAGTCCAGCGCCCCCGTCTGACGTTTGATGAACCACAATATTTTCACCCTGAATTCATGTGTTTGAGTATAAAATGCAAACAAACTAATCAAGACCAAATTTAATATAAATATCATGTAAATTAATGCAAACATTCATCCAAACAATGAAATAAAATAAATTATAGATAGAAGATTAAATCTGATCTTAATTTTCTAAAGAGTTTAAGCTCACCTTCAGCCTGACAGGACACATCATGGATTTCCATCAACAAACATTTAAGAAATTTAACATTTATTTAATGAACTCAAGTAAAGTTTTAGTTTAAACTCTAAATCAGTTTAGTTCAGTTCTAAATCACTCTTAATATATTGAGTTCTTCTACAGATCACTGACTGAGCTGAAATATGAATCTACATACACTGTACAAAGTCAAACTGGCTGTTTTTGAGTTTTGAATTATAAGAATTGTTTTGTTTGTCTGAAGTAGCTTTAAGAGTAACGTGGATCAAAATGACTTCACAACTAAAAATCCCTTTCTAGATCTTTTAGGGTCTTTATTTTCTCTGAAGGGATGAATTCTTTATTACCCGGCAACATTAATATATTACATATAATATAATATAAGATAATCTAATATAATATAATAATGGACTACATTTCATGAATAAAAATAGAATATTGAATTAACTAATATTTGTTATTCCATATTATTTCCACATTTATAAACAACAATAATAATAATAAGCAAAAGAAAAAGAAGAAGATGTAAAGTGTAAAGTTGGTGCATTTTACTTCCTGATGAAGTGATGAGGCCAAAATTAATCTTCAGTACTATTTTATACTTTTAAAATTCATAATAATAATCAGCAATCATAATAATAATAATAATAATTTAAAAAGTATTATTATTATTATTATTATTATTGTTGTTGTTGTTGTTATTATTATTAATAGTAGTATTATTATTGTTATTAGTGTTAATATATTATACTTATCCTCTTTTAGGCTTTGTTTATTTTTTCATTCAAAGTTTTATCCTCTGTCTTTTTCAGGGCTGAAGGTAAAACTCTAATAAAGAAGCTCTGTGTGAGGAACTGATGGGTCTGTTAGTCGTTCTTTAGAGAGAAGTTTAATGTGGTTCTTTTAGTGAAGAAGCAGTTTCTGAAAACTCACTATTTTCACGAACTTTCTGTAAAACATGTTAATGAAGTGATTTGTGACACGACCCAGAATGATCAGCACAGTAAAAAGCCCGACCTGCTGCTTGACGGCTCTGATTGACTGTTTTCAGCTCTCAGTTCTCCACGAAACTGAAACGTGTTGGAGTATTAGGCTCTCCTGAAGCTCCGCTCCTGACTGTACAATAGAGATTCATCTTTAAGTCTTGCATCTGAGTTTATTCATCGTTTTCTTCAGCTCATGATCCTCATTCATTCATGAAGCTTCAGAACACAAAACTCTCTTCTTATATTTAACCGTTTCTTAACTGACTTATTTTGCATATGTTCCTTCATGATCTGTTCCTGATTGACACTAGATTAGTTATAATAGTATGTATTATATCAGTTCATCTTTTAGTTCATATATCAGTTAAATCTTAGTTATTATATGAGTTAATCTGTCTGTTCATTCTGTAAAACAAAATGTACTTTATCTGATTTTAACTCTCTGGCTGCAGGATAAAACACATTCCTTCCGTCATGTTTGTTCATCAGTGACACTTGAAGCATAACACATTATTCATTACTGAATTACTATATTCGTTCATGAGTTGTTGATGCATATTACTAGTTTACTAAGGAACCGTATTGTAAAGTGTTACCAGTCATTTCTATAAGGGTTGAGTTTCTGCTGTAGGTTTACACTTTAACTGTTTAGCTGAACGTCTTCATGGAGTTGTACTGAAAGCATTGAGTGACAGTTCAAGAGTGAGGATGAAGAACTACAGTACAGATGAGAAAGGAGATTCCGATAAGAGATAAAGAGTTTTAAACAAGACTGAATATTATAACTGTAAAAGTGGTTTCTCATGGAGATTTGACTAACTTGTGTTCCTTCTGTTTTTCATTCCACAGCACCGTCGTCAGCTAACATCACTCTGTTTACTTCTTTCGCTGCTGGTAGTGACTGATTTACAACTCCTATATCACAGGACTACATTCATACAGACATCAAGCAGCTACATCATATTGAGTTTTCCCAGGTACATTTCACATGATGAACAAGTCTCTGATACTCAGAATCACAGCTGTTGACTCATCTCCTCCTTCCTTCCCACAATGCTCCTGTGCATATCCCACTGCACTGCAGAAATGTAGAGACAGTGAAGTTCACTGATGGAGAAAAACGACACAACAATAAAAAGCCGTCTGGCTCTGTTGGGAGTGATGTCACTGTTCTTATGTGATGATGGAATATTTGAGTCGTTCATCATCAGTACATCATTATCATTAGAGTGTCTCTCTCATTACTGTAGTGTTCCTCTCCTCCATTACTGAAAATAGAGCAGAACACACACAGCAGGAGCTCTCTGACACACACTCACACACACTATCTGCTGTTTGATGAGTCCTCTATATCGTGACTCAAACACACAGCAGCAATCATGAAGAGTCCAGCAGCTCTGACTAAGACTGGATTACTGAGCTCCTCTCATCTCTTCACGTTCCATTCACTTCATTTAAGAATGATCAGCTTCTCTTATTCAGTCTGCAGAGTCTCTCAGCAGAGATTCACTAGATGAACATGAAAGAGTTAAACTCATCTTAAAGTAGCTGAAGGAGAGATTTGAGAGAAGTTGTTATTTTTAGTTTTTTATGTGTAACTCGTGGCTTTAATTATGAAATCTTCAGGCTGTTTTATTCACTTCTACAGTCTGTAATAAGACAGATAGAGAGGATTTAATGAAGAGAAAGAGAGTAGAGGACTGACTGAATAGAGAAGACTATGGTTACTGAGATCGTACATAAATGAACTTTCTCCTCACAGCTCAGTTCAGTAGTGAACAAACACAACAAATAACTGACTATGAGAGCAGATTTCCCTCCATCACTCAATGAAGTAGTCATGTTTGCCCAGCTGTGTTTGTTAATTTCTTCAAATATAGACCTATATTAATGACCCATAAAGACACTTTCATATACATATCATTTTAACATCAATTAATGATGTTATTGCAGAAAACTAGAGAGAGAGAGAGTGTGTGTGAGAGAGAGAGAGACAGACAGACAGACAGAGGACACAGACAAAAATGACCGTAACAAATAAAAAAACTGAAACAAAATTTTAAGTTCTAGAATGTAACACTGTCAGTCTGTATTAGACCCTCATAAAGAGAAGAAAGCCCCCAAACAACAGAGCAGCATCATCCACATTTACTGTACTGTTACATTTCGAGCCTTCCTAATATTCAAATATAATGATTCACTCTTCATGCATAAAATCTTCACATTATATTATTCTCTTCACAGTGGGGTTCAGGGACAGAAGCACAGAGAAGTGAGTATAATTCAGTGTGTAGTGCTTTTATTGTGATGAGCTGATTGTTGATGAAGATGTTTGGGATGTAAAGGACTGATGTATTTATCTGTACTGTGTTTCAGAGTAGTTCAGCTGAACATCCTCGCAGCCGAGAGAGTTACTAACACACACTTCAGCTCTGTATGTATCACTATAGTGTAGAGCTCACAGCAGCCTGAGATGACTGAACACCATTAATAACACTGTTACCTCATTCACACACAGACTCACACAGACACACATACACACACACACACACACACACACACACACACACACACACACACACCCATCTGATCTACACACTGATACTGACAGATTACAAAGTGAAGCTCACAGTTTTTCACACTGATTATCATTAATATAATCAGAAATTTGTGTTAGAATCATTTCCTTACATGAACTTTAACAGCAGAGTCACGTTTATATCAGCATTTATATTTAATACTGTTCTATGAAGACAATAATGTAGTTAATAATGAAATATAATAATTTTCAGCCGGCTGACAATTATTATATTTCATTATTAGCTACATTATTGTCTTCGTTGAACAGTATTAAATATAAATGCTGATATAAAAATTTGCTGGACAGAACAACCAGTTTACAGACAGTCAGAGAAGCAGCAGAGAGTCAGACTTATTGAGGAGAGAATCAGACTAACTTCTCAGAAGCTAAAGAGCAGCAGATCTCAAACTTTAAACTAACTTCACTTTTTGATCTTTTTAATTTGCAGTTTCAGTTTTAGAGCTCATTCATTTTTCCTCTCAGACTCTATAATATCAGACATGAAAACACAATCTGAAAGAAGAGAAAATCATTATTTGTTTGTGTTTAAAGATCTAACTGTAAATACAGCAGCAGCTAGAGTTCTTTAAAGGGCTCATATCCCACATTGTCTAGTATTTTATTTCCCCCTAAAGTCCACTTATAACATTTATGTGGTTTTTATATATCAAAAAACAGTCATAATTCATTTTTACATGATCATTTTCCATCCTTTCTTCATCATTTAGTTGTAAATAGACTGTTTGTGTTACTGTGCCTTTAAGACTGATATCTGTAAATGAGTTCTGATTGGCCTGTATTGTGCCTCATTAAAAAAGCAGTGCAGGCTGAAACACTCCTTATACTGTGTTAATGGGCGGGGCTAAACTGCTGTTGGCTAAATAGACAGATATATGTAATAGATATATGTGATATAGATATATGTGATTTTTTGTGACATCACAACCACAGTGAACTCACAGTGAGCAGTATTTACAGCTTAGTTTCCATATATGGACTATGTGAACTGGAGAGTGAACAGTACATTCTGAAACTTTAAACCTGTTGAAAATGATATTTTCTCTGATGGTCTTTAAAACTAAACAACAGCTTCATGTCATACTAAACAAAATACTGATCTAATGTTTCGTCTTATATGTTTTCAGTATTTTAAAAGTTCTTATTTTGTCTCTGATCAGAGTCTCGAGTTGCGGAAGTCTATGTTTATCAGGTGAGCATGTTATTCTACATAGATCACACTTTTAAAAAAGATGGTTCTTCAAAGGTTCTTTAGTAAAGTATATGGTTCTGTTTAGAACCAAGAACACTCGATGAACATTTTGCTGGATTAAAGGTTTCTTTGCATCATCAGTGATTCTTCAGATTGATGGAGAATGTGTTGTTTATGGTTCTGTATAGAACCTTTTTGAAAGGTTTGCCTCATAGCACCTAAAAGGGTTCCTCTATTATATACAAGCTTGACATAACAGCTGGATGTAACAGTAAAAGACCTCTTTTTTGTGGTGCTAGTGTAGAACGCTTTTCAAAAGGTTCTAAATAGAACCATGTACAGCACGTTCTCCATCAATCTGAAGAATCTTTGATGATGCAGAGAACGTTTTAATATGATTAATATTAATCATTATTTAATCATCAGATTAAAATAATTCATATTTTAATATGATGTTTAAATCTATGTATGTAAACATTATTGTGTGTAAAAGCTGTTCAGGGCTGATAGTTGATAAAGTTTACGATTAAGTTTAGTTTCGTCTTTTCTGTTGATTCTCATTTCATGGTGTTCAGTTGAGTGTTATTACAGTGTTATTACAGTGTTGATGCTGATCAGTGTTCTGTAAGTGATCATGATCCTCAGAAGCTGCAGAGCTGCAACTACTTTAATTCCCCTTTTCTGATGCTGCGTTTCAGATCTGTTACTCTCACTTCCCATGAAGCTCATGACTGATGATGATTTATTATGAAAACTAAAGATGAAAAGAGCTCTTATTCAGTTACTAATAAAATATTATTATTTATTAATATTTATTAATAAATATTACTTTATTATCATGTGCTTATTTATCATTATTTATTATTTGTTTTGGTAAAATTCTATCAATACAGTTTCTGTATATACTGTTATGAATATCAGTTCTCAGTGATTCACACTGACACATCAACAGTGATTTAAACAGAGAAAGAGTTATTGATCATATAACATACAGAATGACCTCAGGATGATCTTCACACTGTTTTATTCTCTTTTACAGTGGACAGAAATGGACAGAAGAGGAGACTGAAATGGAAGATCTGCTCTGCTGACCGGTAAGGATGACCATGTTTATTTTTGTAAGCGTGTGTGTTTTTGAGGTTATGTTAGTATGAAGTGTAGATAAGACTGTTTGTGTGTTTTATAGATTTATGAGGTTTTACAGCTTTTACTGAGGTTGTTTTACATCAAGACATCATTAAATTGAGCATTTATATTAAGAGCAATGATACTGACCGTCTGTGTGATCATTTTAAAGAGCGATAACTGTTTCGCCTCTATATGAATCATTATACTGAAGCAGTTCAGAAGTCAGAGTTAAAACTCATTTCAGACTTTTTACTGAGCGTGGAATTTAGAACTAAACTACTCCTTTTGCTTTGAGTGACATTATTTATTTGTTTTTATTGTTTTCTAGTTATACTATTATGATATACAAACATACCATGATACTAATGAAAATGACACAAAAGTTTACTTAATGGTCGAAAATCATGCTTTCACTAATGACCTGCTTACTAATGTTACACACTGATTTTCAGAATTTGGGACGCATTTATTTCAAAACCTTGGGGTCTGACTGCTGACCACGTGGCCATGAGGGTCAGGGATGCAGTCTCACTTCCTGCTGTAAAATGTAGGGGTGTGGCTAAAATAAGGCTCCACATATGGTCTAAAAACTTTGTGTTTCTGTAGTGACATGAAAACTTGGGACAGAATTTTATAAATAATGATTTTATTGAAAAACTAAACTCTTTCAAATCTTTAAAGTTAAAAACAATAAAAAACAAAAAAACCCTTTATTTTCCCAGGTGTAGTTTAAGGTTTAGTGTTTGGGACAGACACGTTCCAATAGAAATTACACTATAAATGACGATTCCTTAAGTTGAAATAGATCATAACATCATCCTCATAAACATCTAAACTCTGACTACTTAAAATACTACTGTTTGAATAAGTTTGAAGTTACAGCTTGAAGTTACAGCTTAAATTAATTCGGTAGGATGTTCTGTAAATTTATATCAGTCTCAGATGTGTAGTCGTGATTTGAAAATAAGTGAATATGTAAATGTAAATGTAATGCACAATTACTGTTTGTTTACTGAAATTAACATTAAATTGATTTGGATTTTACCCCAATATATTACACTCAGCTAATATGTAGAAATTATGCAATAAACGTGCAGAAAAATGCCATGTTTATGTGTGTTCACTGAACTTATTTCCACTTAGAAAATCAACAAAACACATAATTTAACAAGGGGTCCTCAAATGTGTGCATTTGACTATAAATTAGTAAATCTAAAAATGTTCGCTGTAATGATGTTTTCTTGTTTGTGGAGTCCTTTCAGATATGAAGATCTGAATGGTGTCTCTCTGTGTATGTGTGTTACGGATGGAATGTTGGATAGATGTATATTCATATTTGTTTATTTGCAAAAGCTTTTTTCTTTAACAATTCCCTCGTCATCATGTGCTTAGACAGCTGGATGCAGAGTTGTTGACTGGTATTCATTAAGAGGTCATTCAAATTGATGAGTAAAATTGAAAGAAAGCGCAGAGCTAGTTATGCTCTATATAAGTGTTACCAGTTTTAATGCTTGTTTATTTATAAATCTTCATCTTTCATAAACACTGAATAACATCACACAAATATTTGATAAACATCTAAATACAAAGACAGTTTGAATAGTAAATCATAATCATGAATTAATTTTCTTTACTTTGTAAATTGTATCCCGTTTAAAAATATACAGTATAAAGTGATTTTCACACTGTAACAAGTGTTATTTTTGATATGGTTTGTCTTTATTTTTGGTTTGTAAAAACCCCAAATGTGACAAAATACAAAATAATCTAAATCATCTGAATCTGAATCATCATTTGCCCAGAATTAAAAGGGGATAGGTTTTCCTGACCTTACTGAAGAACTAATGAGCTTAACTGAAGAAAAGAAAGCAGAGGAGGAAAAAAAAAAAAAAAAAAAAAAAGCTGAAGAGAGCTGAGACTGAAACTGGAGACAAACAGCCACACAAAACACACAGTAAAGAAGAGAACTAAGAGGAGAGAGACCACCAGAGAGATCAGTCATGGAGACCGAGACGATGCAGGAAGAAGAGTGAGAGAAAGAGTGGAGATGAGACAAAGAGAGGAAGAGGAGATCAGAGGAAGATGAGAAGCTGTTGATGGATGTTTTGAGGAGCTCAGAGGAAGCAGTTAAAAGCAAGGAAGAGAATAAAACAGGCATAAAACACAAAAGATGATTAAGCGAAGTTTATCAAGGAGAGCATTAGGAGAAGAGGAGAGAGCTTGGAGAGAGGAGTGGAGAGAAAGATGAGCAGATGAAGAAGGCTGAAGAGGAGTCTGAAGAGGATGCAGTAGGAGAGGAGGATGAATGGTTGAAGAAGCTCATACTGGAGATGGAGATCAGAGATAAGAATGCATAAAAGCGAGATACACACTTCAAATCAGGAAGCTGCCTGACTCATTACTCAGACTGATATAACAAACAGACAGAAAGAGTTTTGATAGAGAGGGATGAAAAAGAGAGAGAGATAGAAAGACTGAACTAAACTCTCAGAGAGGGAGAAAGAAAAAGAACGCAACTGAAGAGAGAAAAAAGATTTAGAAGAGAAAACAGACACTTCACAAAAAAACACTGAATTAATGAAAACATACAAAAACAATAGAACAAACTAACAATAGATGCGAAGAATGAACTGCTGAGAGAGAATGAGACTCGACTGGAGTCACAGTGAAAGAGGTTGAAAGAAGTAAAAAGCACTGGAGACTCTGAGAAAGGGAACTGCAGGAAAGAGCAGCAAACTACAGAGAGAATTATCCTACTGGAAACAACAGAAACTGAACTCACCACCACCGTCAGCAGAAAGAGTTAGGAAGAGAAAAGAACAACAACTTAACACACAGTTAAGAATTTTAAGACACAGCTGATTGTAAATATCTGACCTGATAAATTATATTCTGTCTTTATCATTTCAGCCAGCCCAACAGAATTCAGACCTACAGACTGAAACTGAAACCCTGATGGCTGGTGAGTTTACATGTTTAACAGTCAGACTAATAATAAATACATTCTTATATAAAAATATGTCATAATTAAATAACATATTAACCCACATGACCAGTTGAAAGTTGGACACACCTATCCAAATAAGCATTTTCTGCAATTTTATCTTTAAGTGCTTCTGGCCAATAACTGTTGGGACAGCCTCCAGCAACCCCCGCGACCCAGAAGGATAAGCGGTTTAGATAATGTGTGTTTTGTGTGTGTGTGTTGTGGTGTGTGTGTGGTGTTCTAAGGCGTTGCTGCTCGAATATGAATCAGTGCATTTAAGACAAATACATTTAGTCACGTTCATGCATGTGTATGATGAATGTCTTGTCTTTCAGCGCTAACTGTACGGAGGGCGTCAATTCTGCTGGAAAAGTCTCTGATGGTTGAGAGTGAATGTGTGTGAAGCTGCATCAAGACTGAGGGGCTGATTTCTAAAATAATCTAAATTCTGTGATATTTTTATATACTGTACACTATTTTTGCTCTCTGCATGATTGTATGTATTAATTTACATTTTTTTGATGTTTAACTATACTTATACATGTCGGAAAATAGTAAAAAAAAAAAAAAACAACTCTGAGAAAAAGTGTGTCTAGGTGTGTTCCAAATATTTGACTGGTAATAGTTTTTAACTGTCATTAATTAATATCTACTAATCTCCACTACGTGCCTTATTATTATATTCACTTCTTCTTATTCCAGTTGATATT
>NW_023495154.1:0-2425 GCF_904425465.1 Colossoma macropomum | reverse complement strand
AACTGATCAGCTCCAAATGCTAAGCCAGACGTCACCATGCAGGAAACAAAAGCAATATTTAGCAACATGAATCTGCCATTTTAAACAAATGTGTTTTTGATCTAAGCTTCAACATGGTGTTCTTGGTTGGTTTGCTTTGGTGGTAGACCTGCACTCAGAGAGCTGCCATTGAAGCCAGTGGTCGTAGTCTTACACACTGGACAGTATATGGGCCAGATCTGGGCCACAGCTATAGTTCGATTTTAATATTTCTGCCTGTTTTAGGAAAAATTCTGAAGCAACTGAATTTTTAATCATGATTTCTAATCATTTCTGACTATTTCTGGTTCACTTCTCCTTAAATTACTTAGTAATCACCATCTTCCTGAGTTGCTACATCAGGTCTAATTTCAACTGAACAATTCTGTTCAGTGTAGAGTGTAGAGAAAGGAGAGAAGTGAATTTGAGTGACTGATGTAAAAAACATCCAATAGCTGGAATCTAAAGTTAACCTGTATTGTGGTGTGCAGAGCCAGCCAGCTAGTTAGCCAAGCTATGCTAGTGCAAGCAATAGTTTAACCATCTTATTATTTTTTATTTTTAAGTCTTATTATAGTGTTACAGTGTTGTATTTGTAAAACCTACAGTAACACAAATGTTTTTTTTAAACTGCTCAAATAACATAGGCCTGTGGCCATAATTGGGACACAGATGCTGGACAGCTATGTTTGGTTTTTACTTGTATCTACATTTAAGGGCCAATTAGGTAAGTAATATACTTAAAAAAGCACATTTACATGCATTAACATTATATGTGATGTGTAAGTTTAGTTCAGTGTGATTGACTATTTAAAATTCTAAGGTTCCAGTGTGGAAAATTAAAGTTATCACTATAGCTACAATAGCTTAAACTTGAAAAGCACATGCTAATTAGTTTAATTACTTGGTTATCAGCTAAAGGTTAAGTTACGTTACCCTTAATTGCAAATTCGTCGTGGATAAAGTTAACTTATTCCGTTTACATGCTCAGAGTCGTTAGCTAACATTAGCCAACCCGAGCTAACGCTCTAGCTCTGAGATAACTGCAAGCTAGCGTTAGCTAACTACTCCGAGCATTTAAAAGGAACAGCCTGTGCTTATCAAGTGTAATGCCATAATGACAGTGAGTTAGTTTGCGGTTAGAATGTTAGCTCAGAGCTAGCATGTTAGCTCGGGCCCAGGTCGTTTGCTGTGGGCTAGTGCGTTGTCTGGTTCATGGTGTCCACTGTCAGTAGTGCTTTCAGTAAGTGAGGTAAATCTGCAGTGTCTGAGTGAAATATGTCAGTAAACTGAGGTAAATCTGCAGCGCTAGCATGGTAGCTCAGGTAAGCATGGTAGCTCTGAGCTAGAGTGCTAACTGCGAGCAAACGTTAGCTAACGTTAACTACTCTGAGCATTTAAAAGGAAAAGCCTGTGCTCATCAATTTTTCAGACATTTTATTTTTAAATCAGAGATGACAAAAATGTCACACGTGAGACCAAACCACCTGTGCATGAGAGACTGTTTTGCTATTTAACTTGATAGCTTTGTTTTCTGATTCTCGATGCAATAATTTGTATGATTTCTAGAGGAGTAAACAAACACAAAGCTGGAGAAACTGCTGTTGTTGCAAATGATTTCAAATACATGATTTTATCCTATATGTTAAACATGAGCCCTTTTGGCTAGAGGTGGGTTTCTAAACCCACCTACAGTAGTAACCTATGTAGTTTATATGCAGACTTTTAAAGAGTAACTACACTACACTATTTTTAGCTAACTCCACCCCTGGCTCAACTTTGAAAAATGTTCAAAAATGGGAGGGAAACTGCAGTGATCTACAGGTTTGGAGGTTGGGCTGCAAGGGAAACCGGGTGGGCTGGGCTGCTGAGTTTTTAGAGCTAGCATACGTTAGCTACTAGAAAATATAGAGAGTGACGGAATTAAACAGCACTTTTGCAACTGACAGTTCTTACGATGTTGATGATTTTTCTCTACTGCCATCCAGCAGTGCATCTTGAGCCTTAACAGTATCAGCCACAGACTCAAGCCACTGAAGAGTTAACGTAGTGCCAGAAAATGATCAGCAGCGAGTGGCGATCTGTTCAGCAGGTCCATATTCGATAAAACCCAAGTCCTGATTTCTTAGATGCACTGACTTCCAGATGAATAAAGTAGATTTATTTGAACACCATCTAAGTTTCATTCAGTTTGACATGAACGTCGCAGACTGCATCACCGGTCAGCTAGGGTTTGCTGCAGTGGCCCTAAATCCTTACGTTCTGCAAGCGGTTCATGTCACTTACTGGTGTTACATCCAATTCAGTTCCCACTCAAATTCACATTCCCCTTCATAAAATGAACCCTTGGCCGCAAACACTCACTGAACAGAAATCATTGGATAAGCAACACTGGAATTACGGAAAG